>NW_026652340.1:261239-261816 GCF_009828535.3 Hylobates moloch
GGTGAAGGAGGCACGCAGGTATGCGCACATGCGTGCACACACAGTGTCTTTAATGGTTGAGCCTGCCTTGCATTTCAAGTATAATCTGTCTACACTTTTTATGCATTTCTGGGTTTGGTTTACTATTTTTGTATCTCTTTTTTTAAAGTAAGTGACCTGTAATTTTTTCCTGTACAGTTTTCGTTGGGTTTTAATACCAAGGTCATGCTATTCCAAAAATATGAGTTTGGAGAGTGTTTTTCTATTTTCTTTCTACCTCTGGCTTTTAGCAAGATTTGTAGAACTTCCCAGTTACTCATCTGGGTCTTGAGTTTTCTCTGTGGAATGATTTTTTAAAATTATGATTTGTTTCTAAAATGATTATCATGTCTTCTACGCCTTTATGAGTCAGTTTTGGTGAGTTGTGTTTTTCTAGGAACTTGTCTTTTTCTTTGTTACTTAAAAAGTTTAGTGGCATAGAGTTGTTCAAAGTCACCTCTTGTCAATGTAGATAGTTCTGCCTTTTAGAATTCTGTACGGTGGTTTTGCCTGCCTGCCTGCCCAGCCCCTCCCCTCCCCTCCCCTCCCCTCCCCTCCC
>NW_026652340.1:261916-400644 GCF_009828535.3 Hylobates moloch
CTCTCCTTCTTTTTTTTGGAGATAGTTTTCTTTCTTTCTTTCTTTCTTTCTTTCTTTCTTTCTTTCTTTCTTTCTTTCTTTCTTTTTCCTTCCTTCCTTCCTTCCTTCTTCTTTTTTTCTTTTTTTGGGAGACGGAGCGTTGCTCTGTCACCCAGGCTGTAGTGCAGTGGCACAATCTCGGCTCACTGCAACCTCTGCCACCTGGGTTCAAGCGATTCTCCTGCCTCAGCCTCCCTAGTAGCTGGGACCACAGGCGCACAGCACCACACCCAGCTCATTTTTGTAATTTTAGTAGAGATGGGGTTTCACCCTGTTGCCCAGGGTGGTCTCGAACTCCTGAGCTCAGGCAATCCACCTGCCTTAGCCTCCCAAAGTGCTAGGATTACAGGCTTCAGCCACTGTGTCCAGCCTTTCTTTCTTGATTAGTCTTACTAGAGCAGGCATGGGGATGATAGTGAAAATGTTGCTTTTTATGAATAAAGCACAGAAGTGTGTGCAGTGCACAAACAGATACATCATATACCTGCGATGTCAGCATTTCATGGGAGGGGGATTAGGGAAAAGATTAGGGGAAAGATTGGGCGATAATAAAATACAGGTTGAGAGTCACTGCATGAGAGGCTGGTTCTTAGGGAACCAACTTGTGGCTTTGTGGATCTTCTTTATTATATGTTTGCTTTCATTCTGTCAGCTTTGGATCCTTCCTTCCTTTTACTTTCTCTGGGTCTGTCTTCTTGTGATGGATGCTTACTCATCCTCAGCTTTCTTTCTTCTCTTATATTTGTATTTATGGCTATACTTTTCCCTCTCAGTGCAGCTTTGCTTTTTCCCACCGGGTTTTATTTGTCTCTCTCATTCAAAGTAGGCTGGAGTGAGTGTGGCCTAGTTCAGAAATAGAAGGCTGGTTTGGCTGTAGCTGTGAGTGAGGAGGAGAGCAGTAGATTAGGTAGGAGAGAGAGGCCTAGACTAAATAGTGTCTGGGCTTGCAGACCTGGGTAAGGAACTAAATACAACTCAGGTGTGGTAGAGATCCGCTGTGTGGTTTCATGCAGGGGGTGTTGTGATCTGCTTTATATTTAAGAGACTAGAGTAAGGGATCGTAGGGGTAGGAGTGGAAGGGAGAAGAGTGCTCAGAGGCTGCTCTAGTGCAGGGGCGAGACGCTGGAGGCTTGCCCTGGGTGTGATGGCAGTGGGAGGACAGGTTCTGGATTTGTGTGCATCTGGGAAGGGAACAGGATATGACTGCCCAGTTCAGCAAGCTCGTTTAGGATACGTTTATTGGGCAGCTCATTAACTGTTCTCCATGGCCCAGTGGATCTCAGTAAGCTGGAGCTTTGTAATTTTCACTTATCTCTATGATTGCTTAGTGTCCTAACAGAATGGGAGATTTATTTGGGTAAAGAGGGCCTAGAAACATTTTAAGTATTCCCTTGATGCTGGCCATAAATACAGAAAATTTGGTGCAGTATGTCTTCACATTCCTACAAATTTAGTGTAGTTCAGTTCTCAAACCATGCTGGTAGTATCCTGGGGGTCTTCAGGACCCTTTTGGGGGTTTGTGAGGTCGGTTGCTAGGACAGGCCTGCGTTTCCCTGGCGCCTGGATCTGCACTGATGGCGGGAGCAACGGCGGGCAGTGCTGTCGGAGTCTTAGTGGCTCCCAATTGACCCAGCCGTTGCATCCACGATAGCCTCATAACTGGCCGCAAAAACACAATACTTTTGTGAAATCTGGGCCCTTCTGCACGTGTTTTTACCCCACTGAGTGCCTTTGCACAGACTGCGATCTGCTGGTTGCTGAGGGACAGGCACTAGTGGGATCCGGGAGGGGCCTGTTGGTTTTACCCGTGGGATGCTGCTTTTCCCTGAAAGAATAAGAGACAGGATGAAGTGAGCTTGTCACTTCAAGGAAAACAACTGATGGCATTTGTTGCCAGTGATAAAAATTGAGCTTTCAACTGTAAATTAAATTAGAATTTAAAAAAACCTGTATCTTCTACGGTGAACTTGTCAGGTTACCAGCGCCTGAGGCCTGTTCTGATGAGACCGCGGTGGCCATGCTGGGTGTGTTTGATGCTGCAGAATAGCTCTGCACAGCTCAGTGAGCCGATCTTTCCAGATGACCAGTGCGTGCTGTTACAACACCATGTGTGGGTAAAGAGCCACTTCAAGTGCCAGCTAGGACAGAGGGTTTCAATGTAACAGAGTATGGAAAAGCTACTGAAACAGTTTCCTTATCCAACAAACTACCGCTTGTTGAGTTTTGGTGTGTATCAAACAATACTGACAGTTATTTCAAAAGACTACATATACATGTGCAGCTCCATATGTGATGCTGGATTTTCTTCCTGTGCTTCAGTTGAATCAATGTATTACAGCAGATTAAATACACTTGCAAAGGTGGGAATCCAATGACTTCTATTCCTAAGCCAGACAGTAAAGAGATTTGCAACAATGAAAAACATTGCCACTCTTTTCACTAAAATTTTTTGTTTGGGAAAATAGTTTCATTTTTAATAAAAATGTCATTTATGTTAACCTGTAATAGGCTTTTTATTGTTAATTTGGAATGAATTAATACAAATGAGAAGACCCTCATTTCAATGTATAACATGGTAACATTTAGTAGTGATAATTGGGAAGGGGGGTCTTTGGACTCCTCCATAATTCTAAAGAGTATAAAGGGGCCTTGAGACTGAAAAATCTGAGAAATACTGGTTTACAGAAGTGGAAGCATTTAGTGACATTGCAGTTCATTCCTTCCCTCCCTCCCTCCCTCCCTCCCTTCCTTCCGTCCTTCCTTCCTTTCTTTTCTTTTTTTCTTTCTTTCCTCTTTCCTTCTTTCATTTTGAGACAGAGTCTTGCTCTATCACCCGGGCTGGAGTGCAGTGGTGCGATCTTGGCTCACCACAACCTCTGCCTCCTGGGTTCAAGCCATTCTCCTGCCTCGGCCTCCCGAATAGCTGGGATTACAGGTGCGTGCCACTATGCCTGGCTAATTTTTATATTTTGAGTAGAGATGGGGTTTCACCATGTTGGCCAGGCTGGTCATGAATTCCTGACCTCGTGATCCACCCACCTCGGCCGCCCAAAGTGTTGGGATTACAGGCATGAGCCACCATGCCTGGCCGTGCAGTTCTTTAAATGTAGGAAATGAACTTCGAGTTTTGAGTTTGATACCAGCGTTTCTACTATTAAAGGCGGACTTTCTCTGTCAGTGTTCTTGGAATCTTACGCTTTCCACGGCGTCCTTGCACTTGTGCAGAACTATATCCCCTTAGCCATGTGAACTGCACGGAGCAACGCTGTTGCAGGATTTCCTTCTACCTCACTCAGAACATATGTACTTTGTGTGTGAAGAAGCTCGTCAGGCTGTGAGCACAGCACAAGAATAAAGCCTTTAGAACTCAGCAGAGAGAACCAGCCATTACTGAAAATGGAATGTTTTAATTAAAAATATCCATCACCGGGTGGCTCTTCTTTTCCTTTATTTCTCAAGTGTGGCAAATGTTAATAACAGTGGCTGCACTGTGGCTCCATGGTAAATTGCCAGTTGGTGAGTAGGATTTCTCCCATGAAGCTTAGCGATAAACCCCTGCAACATCTGTTCTTGTGACAACAAATCCCTTTTTTTACTTTGGCTTATGCATATTTCAGAGGTTAGAGACAGGAGGCTCCTTCTAAAAGTGTTCAGTAACTGCCTGGGCTGATGTGTGTGCCTGAGAGTCAGAGAGAAAGGGAGAGAGAGAATGGGGG
Source organism: Hylobates moloch (assembly GCF_009828535.3). Taxonomy (NCBI): domain Eukaryota; kingdom Metazoa; phylum Chordata; class Mammalia; order Primates; family Hylobatidae; genus Hylobates; species Hylobates moloch. Next base: position 265,672 of record NW_026652340.1, read on the forward strand.
CTAGGGGGAAGAGGAAGGGAGAGAGGGAGAGGGAGAGAGAATGGGGGCTGGGGGAAGAGGCAGGGGGAGAGAGAGAGGGAGAGAGAATGGGGGCTAGGGGGAAGAGGCAGGGAGAGAGAGAGGGAGAGAGAATGGGGGCTAGGGGGAAGAGGAAGGGAGAGAGGGAGGGAGAGAGAATGGGGGCTAGGGGGAAGAGGAAGGGAGAGAGAGACGGGGAATGGGTGGGAGCATATGAATTCACTGGTAACCCTTTCACTTTCTTTTCTTCCTGTATTAATTGATGGGTTGACCTTATTAAGTGGGTTGATTTTGGGGTTTCTACTGCAGTGTAACAATGAGCATGCAGATGGATTTTCTGATTGTTCACAAGGAAATCAACCTTTACACTAGCTCCAGCTTTTTTCTTAAACATCTAATCCTATTAGAAAATAAGCAAAAGCACAGCAGATAGAAGTCTTGAAGCCTGCAGTAAAACACTGTGGCTTTCCATTGTGAGGACATGCCTGTTCTTTATTACACACAGGCTGCTTCTGTGATCTGCTGAGTTGGGCAGTGTCATCTTAGCAGACGGGTTTTTTTTTTTCCTTAGATGGGGTCTCGCTCATTCGCCCAGGCTAGAGTGCAGTGGCACAATCATGGCTCACTGCAGCCTCAACCTCCTGGGCTCAGGTGATCCTCCCACCTCAGCCTTCTGAGTAGCTGGGACCACAGGTGTGCACCACCAATATCTGGCTAGTTTTTAAAATATCTGTAGAGACCAGGGCTCTCTGTGTTGCCCAGGCTAGTCTCAAACTCCTGGGCTCAAGCGATCCTCCAACCTCGGCCTCCCAAAATGTTGGGATTTTGGGCATGAGCCATCGTGCCCAGTGGCAGAAGGGTTTTTATGAACATGTGCTTCCCCTTTGTCGGGGGTTGGGGTGTGTCTTTGGTTTTGATATTTTCACTGGTACTGCCAGGCTATTTTGATTTTTCTTACAGGAGTCCTGACCGTCAACCAGCTGCCGTGCTGTTTGGGATGCACTGTTTTGAGGATATTCCTGGGTACTTTACTAAATGGACCTATACAAGTTGATAGGCCTTGACAACTTTTCTCTTATTGTAGTTTTCATTTTATTACCATTTAAAACTAAAGGCTAGGGAGATGAGTTTGAATGTTAGTTCATGCCGTCCTCGATTGAACATGCTTATTAGCGTGGATATGTTGTGAAGAAATGCACGTTGGAAAACATTGTCCTCCAGAAGCAATTTACTTGGCAGCTATTTTGTTTACATTTTCTATCATTAATATTTACATTTTATTTTAAGGAAATTGGTTTTTTGCTGCCTTGATCTCATGCTCACATTTTCCTAGTTGAGATTGGAACCAATAAGTAAAGAGAATTGACCTATCAACACCTTTTAAATGTTAGAAACCTAAGTCAGGGAGAACTGTGTTGAAAGAACTGTGTTTATGTTTTTGGTTAAACCTGTTGTAACACTGTGTGCCTAAATTTTCCCTTTGTGCTCTCTTCCCTAATCATTCAAAGCATAGCGGGCACTATTAGGTCCGACTTTTTGTTTTAAATGTTTATCTCAGTAGTGGTGGGTCCTCCTGTGGGCTAGTCATTTGTGGGCATAGGTTGGGGTGTGCAGGGTTTATGGCTGACTATAGGATCACATGTAGTGGTTCTCTGTGATCGGGAGAAGGATACCAAGGTTTATATTTTACTGATTTATTAGGTTGTGTAACTTTTTCCTTTGATTCTTTAATGCTTGATGATGGTGTTACTGTTTAGGAACCCCTGTTTAGAAAGCATTTTGGAGAAAACCTGATGCAATTGTAATTTTGATGATGTTGATCCCTCATTAGATAAGGCCTTGATAAAATAACACCTTTTTCTCTTATTTCAATGGATCCAAAGAGAAGCTGGCTTGGAAGTGGAGTGGTGGTGATCAGGAAGGGACTCGCCACTATGCCACAGGGTTGTCACATATTTTCCTCAAAGCAAAATGTAATTTCCTCTTAAAAGAAGATTTAGATCCTGGCATTTTAGCAGCTGTTTTTAAGGCCTGGGGCTTTGGTATTCCTGGCTGTTTTGAGAGGCAGTGCTGGATAGCCGATTCGTTCAGCACGCATTGATTGTGTGCTGACTTTTGTTTGGCAGTATTTGGTCTGACGTTGGAGGGAGTTTGCAAGAAGTTTACAGCATCATTTCATATGGTTGGAACCCCAAGTGTGGGACTAGCACACCTAAAACAGGGATGCACAGAAAGGGAAGGTAGCTGTGATGAAACCTTGAAGCTTGTAGTACCAAGCTCAAGCCTCGGCGTTTGGTAGTAGGAGAGGTGCAGAATGGTTGGGAGAGCCTTGTAGAGGGGATGGAACTTGAGCTGGGACTTGAGGAAGGCTGAGAGAAGGGACAGGGAATGCGGGGTGTAGGGAGGGTGTTCACACAGATTTTGAGAGGAAACCGAGCATGACTTTTTCATGGAACTGTGTGAGTGTCTGCATGGCTTGGGTGGGAATGACTAACTTGACTCAAATTACTCATCCCAGGGCCAGACTGCAGTAGCCTGGGGACCAGGTGAAGGAATCTGAACCTTAGATTGTAGAGGCAGTGGGGAGCAGTGAAAGTTTTAAATAGGTGAAAGATAGGCTTTCTTTTCTCTTTCTTACCCTTTTTGTTTGTTTTTGAGACAGGGTCTTACTCTGTTGCCCAGGCTGGAGTGCAGTGTGATCTCGGCTCACTGCAACCTCTGGCTCCTGGGCTCAAGCAATTCTCCCACCCCAGCTTCCTAGGTAGCTGGAACTACAGGCATGTACCATCACACCCAGCTGATTTTTTGTTTGTTTTTTGTAGAGACAAGGTCTCACTATGTTGCCCAGGCTGGTCTCGAACTCCTGAGTTTAAGCCATTTTGCCTGCCTTGGCCTCCCAGAGTGTTGAGATTACAGGCGTGAGATGCTGTGCCTGGCCATGTTTTTTTTTTTTTTCCTAAAGATTCATCTGACTGGATGTGGTGTTTCACACCTGCAATCCCAGCACTTTGGGAGGCTGGGACCAGTTGATCTCTTGAGCCCAGCAGTTCAAGACCAGCCTGGGCCACATAGTGAAATGCCATCTCTACAAAAAAATTAAAAATATTAGCTGGGTGTGGTGGCGCACACCTGTAGTCTCAGCTGCTCAGGAGGCTGAGGTGGGAGGATTGCTTGAGTCCGTCAGGCTGAGGCCACCATGAGCCGTGATCATGCCACTGCACTGTAGCCTGGGCATCGGAGTGAAACCCTGTCTCAAAAAAAGATTCGTCTGCTTGAGATGTGGGGTGTGTGGAAGGAAGTAGATCAGTGGATACGGTCACCCAAAGCATGATGGGAATTCCAGATACTATATGATGCCATTTCAACATGGAGGAGTAGAAATGATGATGAAGGTAAAGAGACCACGGCAGAGAGGCGTCTAGAAAGAAATTAACGGCTCTGACAACTTATTTAATAGAAGTGGTGGAGTGTGAGGCAGCCGAAGATAACAAATGTAATTTTCAGGGCAATTCATGGAGGGAGGGAGGAAGAATCAATTCAGATTTCTGGGTTGGGCTATTTTTGATATTGTATTCTAAGATGGTCATTGCTTCTTACTAGGAGACAAAAAGGTTTTTAAAAATGTTAAGGTCATCTGCAGTTTTTTGGGGTGAGAGAGTCCTCAGGAACGTTTGCATTTGCAGATGCCCAAGAGCCTTGAGTCCGAGTTGCTGATCTTTAGTGCGGGGTGGTTCTGCCGCAGTCTGCGAGGCTTCTAGAGGGCCTCGTGAGCTTGCAGCTCTGTGATCCTGCTGACAAACTGGTTTCTTTCCACATGTGGAATCTGTGCTTTCCCTGCATGGAGCAGTGAATGGGGATATGAAAGGCACCGGATATGAAGCTGATACCGTCACAGTAGAATCCAGAAAAGCTGCTCAGTAAAACAGCTTGTACATTAACCATTCAGACATTAGAAAAGGCTTGTATTGCTTATTGACCTTAAACTTTCTTAATTTTGTCTATCTATCTTTCTTTCTCTTTCTCTTTCTTTCTGTCTTTTCCTTCCTTCCCTCCCTCCCTCCTTCCTTCCTTCCTTCCTTCCTTCCTTCCTTCCTTCCTTCCTTCCTTCCTTCCGTCTTGCTATGTTGCCCAGGCTGGAATGCAGTAGTGTCATCACTGCAGCCTCAACATCCTGAGCTCAGGCAGTCTTCCCACCCCAGTCCCCCCGAGCAGCTGGCAGATGGTGTTGTCCTCACATGGCCACAGGCAAGCTCTTCTTATAATGTGACCTTGACACTTCTCCCATTGAGAGTGGGGTCCCCATTCCCTCCCCTTGAATCTGGGCTGACTCGGGACTGTAGACCAGGTTATAAAAGGCTCTGCCCTGGATCTGCTGGGGGCGTGTGTTGTGAGGAAACCCCGCAGCCATGCGGTGAGGCCCTGTGGAGGTGAGCCACCATCAGTGATTCCAGCCCCCGAGAAGACGCTCACCCCCAGACTGAAGTCTTCCCAGCTGAGGCCCCCTGAGACCTGTGGCGCCCTTTCCTAATTCTTGACCATGGGACCTGTGAGCATAACGAAATGATTGTTTTGTGCTGCTAAGTAAAGGGAGGTTTGTTAAGCAGCAGTGGATAACTTGAACATGTTTTGGAAGCTGGAGCCGGGTGTGGCCATAATCAAATCCCAATGCCTGCAGCTCTGGCCTTGGGATGGGGTGTTGGGCAGAAGCCTCCGGGCCTCCAGGAGAGTGCTGCTGGCTGCCCGAAGGGCCTCCTAGAAGGTAGTAGGGTCTAGTATTTTAGCCTGTGGGTGGCACATGGTGACCGTCCCTGCTACTCTGCCAATGTGAGAAGGCACTACAGACAGTGTCCACCACGTGGGTTCCCTGGATTTGGTCCTCAGCAGGCTGGGCTTGGCCTACTGGCTGCCTGTTGCCTACCCCGGAAGGAAAGGAGGGAACGTGTCATTGCACGCTGGAGGAAAGGGGCCCTGGTTAGGTGGTGGTGGGAAGCCTGGTGTCACTGTTGCTATGGGAAAGAGGAAAGTATATGTGTATTTAATGAACTTGTCCGTCTAGTTTAGGAGATTTCCAGGCAGAAAATTCAAAGTGCCACCTGGCTTCTCCTTGGTGTAAAGAAAGAGGACTTGCTGGGTTCAAAAATAAGACTGTTTCTCATTCCCAGCCTCTTCTCCAGGCTCCTCAAGTGAAGAAAGGGCTTCAGGCAAAAAGCGAATCTGGACTGGGCTGTGAGCTCCGTTCCTAAGGCTTCAGATTGAGATCCAAGTGCAGTGTCCGGCCTTGCAGCTGGAGGAGAGCTCTGCCTGCAGATTCTTGCATTAAATCCCCAGTCTGGCCTCTAAGAGTCCAAAGGGCGTTGTCATGCCACAGCCTCTTCTGGGAGCCCAGGAAGAAAAGGGCTTTTCTCTTTATGGGTGCGGCTTGTCTAATGGAGGAGATTATGGGTTAATACACAAAAAGCCCACCAAGTGTTTTTAAAGAAATTGTGTGTCTGCCTGGACTGAAAGGAGCAGAGGCAATACAAAATGAAAATAAGTCTTTGGGCCCCCAGACTTCTGTGAGGAGGAAGCAGGCTATGAAAATCACCCAGCTGTAAACGTGGGGTACTTTTCATGGAAAATGAAGTACATCGGAGAAGGCAGAGCCGAGATCCCAGAGAACAAGCCCCAGGTACCAGGACAGAGCCCTGATGAAGGTGATGGCGCTGTGTGCCTGCCTCGAGTGGCTGTCCTGGATGGGACATTGTGTCTGGGGTGTGGGTGGGTCTAGGTCAGCTCTTTAGACCTGGATTGGGAAGAACGGGGATGGAAGAGGGGTGGACTTGAGGAACTGCATGTTCCTACATACAGGCTCCTCAGCTGGGCAGGGTTTAGGTGACGAGACCCCAGACTTCAAGCTGATGGCAGTAATCGGATGGGCCTTGGGGGCCCTGGGGAGGTGTCAGGTTCATTTTGCATGTGGGAGGATGTGACTTGTGGTGGCCAGAGGATGAACAGTGGCAGATTGTATTTTCCAGAGATGACTGCAGCAGTATCTCCCGCCCCACATGCCCTTACTGCAGTGTGACTGTGAAACGCCTCCCATTGAGAGGCAAAGTTGCTGTTCCCTCCCTTGAATCTGGATGGGCTGTGACTGGAGGGGAAATGGCGCTCTTGGCTGGCGTGCTGAGGATGACATACCATTCGCCTGGTTATCTCGGAATCCAACACCAGCCCCATTGGAGAGGCTGCCAGAGGAGGCCATGGGAGGAGGTGGTTTCCCATTAACAGTGACCACCACCGTCAGCCACCAGATGTGTGAGTGGGGAAGCTTCCGGCGGTGCCAGTGCCAGCTACTAAGCCATCACCAGCTTTTGCATATTGCCCGCTGAGGACCCGGTCACTGTGGAACAGAGACAAGGTGTCCCCTCCCTTCCCTTTCTGAATTCCTGACCCTGCAGGAAGGAGAAAATGATTGCTGGACATCACTAAGAGTTGGGGCACTTGGCTGTGCAGCCACAGCGCAGGCGGGCTGCTCTCCCACGTCTCAGGAGCATGCAGGTTCTGTGCCAGGGATGGCTGGTCAGGCCCCGCAGATGGGCAAAACTTCTCATCCCACACATCCCAGCCTTCTTTAAACTTCTCTGGCAGATTATTTTATGGTTTTGCTGCTGTTGGTGAAGATGGTTCAGTTTTCTTTTTTTTTGGGAATTTTATAACTTTATTTTATGTATTTGACGATCAGCGATTAGTTCTCATCCACATTGACTGTAGATTTTTGAACATGGTAACAGGTACATAGGTAACCAAAGTGTAGAACTTACTTGGTGAATCTTCATCCTCATTACATTTTCTGGATAACCACACACGGATGCGGTAAGGGACATTCCTTATTTCTTTGGCCCAGACAGCTTTGTTGAGCTTGGTATCAATGCACACATCTGGAGTTGCCATCTCCTTCCTGACAAATTTCTGAATCTCTTTGAGTGCCCGAGGGGCACACTTCATGAAGCCCACTCCGTGGATGCGCTTGTGAATGTTGATGGTGTCTTCTCGGGTTACCACCTCGTTGATGGCAGAACAGCCCTTTTTCTTCTCGCCATCCTTTTTTGCGGGAGCCATTCTGCTGGATCCAAGTTGGAAAGGAAAAGGACAGTTGACTTTTCTTGGGTTGTCCATTGGATGATCATCCCAGATGGGTTCTTTGTACTTTTCGTGTTCACATGGTTTAGGGATGTTTTTCTGATGAGTGGTGGAAAGTAGGAACTATTCATGGTGGCTGGATTTGGCGCTTGTCTCCCTCATCATGCTGTTTATTTTTGTCATGAAAAACATCTCTATCAATAAGATTAATCTCACTTTTACCCAGACAATCTAACCTGTAGACTTTGTTGAGTAAAATTGGAAATAATTTTAAATCTAATTTATCTTGTTGTCAAACCAAGAGAAACCTATCAAGAAACCGCTAAAGCAGTGAGAGCTCAGAATGAGGAGGTCGTGGCATAAAAGGTGATTTTTCTGAGAGCTTCACATCTAGGCGATGGTCTAATTTGTACCAAGTGTGAACACGCATTGAATTCAGGGAACTGGGAAAGCACGCGTGTTTGACCCTGCGCACTTTGCAAGAAGCTCGTGGGGGTTGGTGCATCCTTTGAAGGGTTAAGGGAATGAGGGGAGAAAAGTTGATTATTGTTTGGTTGTGCAAATGTGGTGCTGGGTGGAGTCCCCAAGACCACCTCCTGCTTCGAGGATTTACTGGGAGTACTCACAGGACTCAGGATCTAGTACTCATGGGCATGATTTATTACAGTAGAAAGATAACGAAGCAAAACCAGCTAGGGGAAAGGGTGCATGGGGTGAGGTCTGAAGGGGAACCAGTCACAAGCTTCTGAAAGTCCCGCCCCCATGGAGGCTCACAGGAGGGGCTAATTTCCCCTGGAACAAGGTAGACCAATACAAGGTAGTGAAATGTTGCCAGCCAAAGAAGCGCATCTGAGACTTAGTCTCCAGGGTTTTTACTGGAGGCTGGTGACAGGCAGCTTCTGCCAAAATCCCAGCCTTCTGGCAGGAAAGCAGGCATTCAACACAAACCATATTGCTGGAAAACAGTTGAGGCACAGCAAACCCCACTTACTAGTTAGAGTGGTGGGAACCCTCCAGAAATCCAAGTCCGCAGACCCCAGCCACGGCCCACCCTGTAAGCAGGGCTTTATAAGGAGGGCTGCTGGGGCCTGCTTTCTTGACCCTCTTCTGCACAGATACCAACTTATCCTTTCCTTTCTGATTAATGTCTCTCTCAAACACAGACGGGGGGAATAAAAACCTGAAAACAAGTGAATATTGACATGTATATCACCACTTTCAACCAGCTATTTTCAACCAAGTGCTGAAGTATAATGCAGTTGTAGTCACAAAGGGGAAGTAGCAGATATGTTGCAAGAAAAAAACTTATTAGAATTGTATGTTAACTTGGATAGAAACAGAACTTTTCTGAGCTTGTGTGCTGTGCAGATACAGAATGCTGGCAGAGTTACTTCTGTGAGAACATCATTGAATTACGATTAAATATTAAGTACCTATGAAATATATTTGCATTACAAAAGTGGTTAAAGTAACTTTCTCAGTCTTCATAAATGTAGATAATATCTTTGGACAAAATAATGAGTTAGTCTTTTGATGGAACAGGAGAAGCAGGAGAAAATTGTTGCAGGGGCGGGGCTGCTGACGATACTGTCCCTGTTGGTCCAGAAGGTAAAATCCTCCTGTATTAGTCTGTTCTCACGCCGCTAATAAAGACATACCAGAGACAGGGTAATTTATAAAGGAAAGAGGTTTAATGGACTCACAGTTCCACATGGCTGGGGAGGCCTCACAATCATGGCGGAAGGTGAATGAGGAGCAAAGTCGCGTCTCACATGGCGACAGGCAAGAGAGCTTGTGTAGGGGAACTCCTCTTTATAAAACCATCGGATCTCGTGAGACTTACTATCATGAGAACAGCTCAGGAAAGATCCATCTGCGCGATTCAATTACCTCCCACCAGGCCTCTCCCACAACACATAGAAATTATGGGAGCTACAATTCAAGATGAGTTTTGGGTGGGGTCGCAGAGCCAAGTCATACTTTTTTTTTTTTTTTTTTTTTTTTTTTGGAGATGGTGGGTCTTATTACGTTGCCCAGCTGGTCTTGAGCTCCTGGGCTCACGTGATCCTCTTGCCTCGTCCTCCCAAAGTGCTGGGATTATAGGTGTGAGCCACCACACCTGGAGGATTTTCTCTTACGAGTTGGAATAAGGTATGGCCAAGATGGTTAAGACGATCCATGTCATGTGGGATGGCCCATGTTTCACCCGCACTCAGATGCCCTGGGGCTGGGGGCTTATGGGCAGTTTTGCTGATTCTCAAGGTTAAGTTTTCAGCTGGGTGAAGAAGGAAGAAAGACTGTTTCGTTGAACTCAGTGTTGAGGAGAGCAGTGACTGACAGCTGTGGATGTGCTCTCATCCGCCTACTTTTACTAGGCGAGGGGCTTTGTGATGACAGGTGTATAACCTCTCAAGTTTTATTTCTTTTACATTAAGAAAAAAGAAGATGGGGAGGTGGTGGGTGACAGAGCAGGTGATATGTGAGAGTCAGTGAAAATGCACTGCTGGGAACTAGAGAGCCTGCGCAGGGTTTTTCCGTTACTGTGTCCGTGATGAATTGAGGAAACCGTGTCTCATTTCTGGACCATGGCCGAGAGGAAGTGCATGGTCGTAAGTCTCTTATCTAGTGACCACCCAACACAAATGGGGTGTACTGGCTGCAAAACAGAACTGGGTACCAGTGAGGCCTAGACCACCTGGGTGTTTCTCTTCCAGAGCTACAGTTCCTAGGTGTAAAATAGAGCTGGTGATATGCACCTTGCCAGGTTATTTGAAAATGCAAAGCACCCAGCACAGTGCCTGACACATGGGAGGCAGTCACAGACCCATCTGTGTTCAGTTGCTCATGACGAATGCCCGTTATGTCTCAGGCATGGACTAGCTGTGCAGTAAGAGGGAGCTCTGAGTCAGACGGAGGGTGGATTTGCTCTTTGGACACTGGTGTAGCTCTGGATCTGATTGTCCTTCATTATCTAGCTTTTGGAAATGTGAGTCATTATGTAAAGCTTGAGGTGTTGGTAGGTGCTAGGTGCATCAAGTTGTGGTGGTGGTGATGTTTTCTATGCGTGTCTCTTACCAATAGACTTTGTTTTTGTTTTTGTTTTTTGAGACGGAGTCTCGCTCTGTCGCCCAGGCTGGAGTGCAGTGGTGCCATCTCGGCTCACTGCAAGCTCCGCCTCCCGGGTTCACGCCGTTCTCCTGCCTCAGCCTCCCGAGTAGCTGGGACTACAGTCACCCGCCACCATGCCCGGCTAATTTTTCGTATTTTCAGTAGAGACGGGGTTTCACTGTGTTAGCCAGGGTGGTCTCGATCTGCTGACCTCATGATCCGCCCGCCTCGGCCTCCCAAAGTGCTGGGATTACAGGCGTGAGCCACGGTGCCTGGCCTTTTTTTTTTTTTTTTTTTTTTTTTTTTGAGACAGGTCTTTCTGAGACTCCAGGTGTGGTCTATCATGCCCTGCTAATTTTTCTATTTTTTGTTTCTTTTAGAGATGAGTGTTATGTTGCCCAGGCTGGTCTGGAACTCCTGATACCAGTAAACTTTTTAGGAGGTTTCTGTTAGCTTTTGAAAATTTTTTATCTGATCTTTAAAAATGAATGCAGTTGTGTAGCAATTTTTAAAGTGATTGACAGTTTTTTCCCACCCTACCTTTTCTTGATTGAAGCAGCTGATTAAGGACTTTGCGAATGGTCCTATTGTTTCTTGTATTTTTCTGATTTTTGTTTTAGTGATGACACTGTGGGAAATCATTTGCCAGGGGCAAATTTCAATCTTCGGTCTGAATGGATCTGTCTACTTATCTGTCCATTTATTTATTCACTACTGTTTACCTGTCTGTCCAACCACCTACCTACCCTTCCGTCTGGCCATCCATCCGTCCATCCATCCATCCATTGAAGTTCTTTTTGGGGGTGTGAGTTTCAGTTTAATTGCACTGCATATTTACCTACAAGTAATACCCCTTAGCAATCAGCAGGCAATGAATCAGGCCATTCCCTGGTTGAAATTCAACTCTAGATTTCTAGAGGGAGCTACTCAGGTTAAGGATTCATTATCTAACAAGAAAAATGAATCTACAATAGGTTGTATTATAGATGCAGCACATGAAGGCGCCCACACATTACTTCTTAGCAGCTGAGTGTGAGGTGCATGCATGTGAGGCTCAGACCCCACGGTCTTAGGGCATCCTTCAACTTTTTTTTTTTTTTTTGAAGAGGAGTGTCTCACTGTGTCTCCCAGGCAGGTCTTGAACACCCCCCTTGCCTCAAGTGATCTTCCTGTATCAGCCTCCTAAAGTGCTGGGATTATAGGTGTGAGCCACCGCGCCCAGCTTTCTTCAGCCTGAAAACTATTTAAACATTTTATTACTCTGTAGCTATTGGCAGTACCAGATTTTATTTACAACTGAAGGTAGTTTTGGATCTAAAACCACAGTTTTGGTAATGTTCAAAAATGGATCATTTAGTGGTTTTAATGTCACGTATCAATCGTTTTCATAGTATCTTTTATATTGCTCTTCTATATATGTTAGCTTACTAGTTGATTAGTATTTGTGTAACCTGTCCTGCTTTGTAATCTAGCCACTAAGTGGTTGAATCAGGATTTACACTCAGCTGTGCCTACTTTAAAACTGATGTTTTGTCCCTCATCTCCCTAAAGTTTTTAATGGCATGTATGTATATATATGCCATTTATATATATATATATATATGTAATTATTTTTAAGTTCAGTTTGCTTTTATATCTCCCCGATTTTTTTTGACATTGCTTGTTTGGAGAAATTTGGCCACAGTTTTTAGCACTGGGTACTGCAGGACGAGGGCTGGACCTGCTGCTTGGAGCTGCAGTCCTCGTCAGGTACCTGCTTGTTGTACCACCTGCACCACCACCCACATGCTCCCCAATTTTTTAAAGTTAATTAAACCCCATATTGAAGGTAAAAATATGCATACATAATTTTTATTATAATGCTACTTAAACATATAAAACCCAAGGCTAGGCATAAATTCCTTATGGTTAGAGGAATTTTGTGCAGCTGTAAATCCCAAACATACAAATTCAATCCAACTACAAAGGCAGTAAATGAACACCATTAATTTAATGTGCCAAATGATGTAGTTTTGCTGATGGTGTATTGCTAATGTTGGGTTTCTTGATAGAGTGTATTTGTATTTCAGATTTTTGCTTGCTGTCACTTAATTCTTTTGATTTTGAGAGTGATAGACTGTCTTATTTTTCAGTTTACTGAGCAGGGTTCCCCCACTCCTGCCACCCGCCCCTGCCCGACGGCACAGCACGGTGACAGCGACTTTTCGTGTGTCCATCTAGTACTTTGTTCAAATGGCAGCAAATAGGAATATACAATCTCATTTCCCTCCTTTCCTTAGGAGAAAAGTAATATTCTATATGCATTATTCTGCAATTTTCTTTTTTCATATAACCGAGTATTCTCGAGGTCTTCCCTATGAGTGCATGGAAAACTGAGGGAGTTGCCGTCTTTACAGCCGTTGTTTTTTCTAACAACGTATACTCTAATCTCATTAGAGGTTTGTCGCCGCTAATCCAGATTATATCTTCTTTGGCCCTCAAGCAACCCTCTGAAGTAGGTGTCGGTGAGGGTATCAGGAAGAGAAGAAACTGAGATTCAGAAAGGTTAACGGACATGACTGAGGGGATAGATGGAAGTGTGTGGGGACGTGGCCCACCCTAGGTCTGTGTGCCTAGACAAAGGCCGGGTGCATTGCTGCCTTCTCAGGGCCACTGCCGCCTGCTGAGTCCAGCATGCTCGGGGTACTTTCCCCCCTTCTTGGTGATGGTGCACCGAGGCCCACCCGCAGTAGCTGACCGTGTTGGTCTTCAGAGTCTTTTGGTGTTTATTGAGTGCCCTTGTACAGATGAGGGAACAGGTGCTTCTGCGTGTGGTTCAGATGGAACCACTACAGTCTGCAGATAACTGAGCACGAAGCTGAGGGTGGTCAGACGCCTATTGCAAAATTTGCTGCACCTAGTGTGAGAGTCGGGGATGAGCAATGCCTTTTACTGACCTAGGAGGTGTTACAATGACAAGAAGAGGTCAGAGTGGGCAGGAGGCACTAGGCCAGGAGAGGAAAGAGTTGGGAGGAGGAAGTGGCCACGCTGCAGGTACCCTAACAGATCCAGGGAAGCATGGAGAGCACAGTGCGGCCCGTGTGGAGAGGGCATCACTAGCCTGTCTCGGGCTGCAGGGGGTGGGGAGCACATGCGGCCTGCAGACCTTTCCTTAGGTTTGTGCTGGGTGCTCTGCTCTCAGGCCCACAGAATTCTGCACTGTGAGCAGCGCAGGTCAGAAGAGGCATTTGGAAATGACACGCTCTGTCCAGGAACTGTAGTAAACGTTCTAGCTGTTAATATTCCTCCTTCTGGGAGATGGTGGGTTTCACACTGAGTTAAATAGCTTCACGACTGCTAGTGGTTGGAAGCTTCCAGATTAGTAGTTTAAGCCAGAAAACAATGTTGATACGTCTTGAGATGTGTATAAATCATTTGATTTGGCTGGGCAGGGTGGCTCACACCTGTAATCCCAGCATTTTGGGAGGCTGAAGTGGGCAGATTATTTGAAGTCATAGTTCAAGACCAGCCTGGCCGACATGGTGAAACCCCATCTCTACTAAAAATAGAAAAATTAGCCCGGCATGATGGCGCACACCTGTAATTCCGGCTACTCAGGAGGCTGAGGCACGAGAATCGCTTGAACCCAGGAGGTAGAGGTTGCAGTGAGCTGAGATTGCACTGCTGCACCCAGCCTGGGTGACAGAGCGAGATTCTGTCTCAAAAAAAAAAAAAAGATTAAGGTTTTGTGTGTGTGTGTGTGTGTGTGTGTGTGTGTGTGTGTGTGTGTGTGTAAGAGAGCCATTGTAGGCTACATGCATGTGGTAATAGACTTTAAACGGTAAATGGAAAATGGTAGCTTACAACTGACATTTAGCCAATTGAAAAGTGTAGCCCAGGATGTAGATAGCACATTCCCCTGCTGTGCCTGCTGGGTCCTGGAACGAGGCCTTCCAGCAAGCTGGTTCTCACGTCAAGGGCATGTCCTGAGGGTCATGGGGCCTTGGCCATCAGGGAGAGAATAAGGTTTTCTCATTTTTGACTTCAACTAATGGTCATACAGTTGCTTTTCTCTTCATTTATTGGTTTACTGTCCTTTCCTCATCCTCCTCTATCTCCGCGTCCTCCTTTATCTCCAGCTCTTCTCCTCCTCCTCTTTCTCTTCCTCCTTCTCCTTCTCCTTCCCTCCTTGCATTTGTTCAGCTTTACCACGTTCATTATACACTCAGCAAAATGTGAAACCTTTCATTTCCTCTTCCTGGTACATGCAGCAAAAAGCTTGATTATACAACATTGTGATGATATAGACAGAAAACACGTCTGAATTGTGTTCATGGAATATGTAGCATTCCCATGGTTGTCAATTACTGTAGCTCATTACAGTGAGCAAGTGTGTCTTGTTAGTAAGAAGGTTCAGGGAGTTGAGATGATGGGGCCGAGATGCTGCCTGCTGTCTCCATGGTGTGGGCAGGTAATGGTGCAGGGGGCGTTTATGAACTGGTGTGGAGGTGCCTCATAGGGACCCTGTGCTTGAGGAAAGGGCAGAAGGCTGATGGCCTCGTGGCTGTACTCCCAGGTGCTTCTTGCTGGGCGGCTCTCACTGAGCGGGAGTGAGTGGGAAGGGAAACTTCCTGATGTGATCCTTCAGCCGAACCTAGGATGATCTGCACGACAGTAGACCCCGAGGAGCACCCCGTGCCACCCACCAGGAGAAGCCCCGAGGAAGTGATACCCTCCCTGACTTGTTAGAGTGCTTCTCTTGAAGGAAAGAAAACCCAGAAAGTTCTTTGACTTCTGTCGTACTGAAGGTATCATCATCTTAGACACCAATTTAGCATGAAGGGAGGATAATGTGTCAGACACTTGAATATTGTTGCACATCTGCTTTTCCTACTGAATTTTCAAGTGCAGATATATGTGCAGTCTGTTGAATATAATGGGTTTTCGATCTTTTCCTTTCTTGGAAAGTAAAATGCTTTTTATTACCTGGAAACTAATTTCAAGCAATAGATTGCATTTTTCCTAGGAGTCTTGTGGTCAGTTTTGTTTTTCCAGTGAAGAGTGCCTCCAGATCTTTATTTTGAAAATGTTTCACACAGTTGGAAGACCTGAAAGAGTGGTACCATGAACACCTCACACTCACCACTTTGACACAAGGCTTGTTTGCAGTTTGTCGTATTTGCTCTTTCTGTCACACTTTTGTTTTTGAATCATTTGAAAGTAAGTAGCACCCGTTATTATTATTATTATTTGAGATGGAGTCTCACTTTGTCGCCCAGGCTGGAGTGCAGTGATGCGATCTTTTCTCACCGAAACTTCTGCTTCCTGGGTTCAAGTGATTCTCCTGCCTCAGCCTCCTGAGTAGCTGGGATTATAGGCATGCACCACCACACCCAACTAATTTTTTATTTGTACTTCTATTAGACAGGGGGTTTCACCATGTTGGCCAGGCTGGTCTTGAACCCCTGACTTAAAGTGATTTGCCCGACTCTGCTTCCCAAAGTGTTGGGGTTACAGGCGTGAGCCACCATGCCTGGCTAGTGATTTTCTTCCTGAATACTCCTGCACACATCTCATAAGAATTAAAACATCATTCACCCGTTTAACCATAATACCAATATCACTCCTAAGAAAATTGACCATACTTCCACAATATTATCTAAATATTTCGTCTATATTGAAGTTTCTTCAGCTGTTTCAATAACATCTTTTATAGCTTTTTTTAAAAAAACCCAAAATCTACTCATTATGTTTGTTTCTTTAGTGTTTTCTAAATGTAGAACTCGCTCCCCGCCGCCGCCCCGTACATGACACAGACTTCTTGCGGAAGGGTCCTGCTGCTTGTGTTGGAGAATGTCCCGCTTAGGTTTTGCTGAGTGTTTCCTCATGGCGTAGTTTCACTTGTTTTTTCATTCCCTGCATTTCCTGCAAACTGGAAGTTCAATCTAGAGGTTTGATTGTATCCACATTAAGTCTTTTGGGCAAGAACGCTTCATAAGTGTTGTTGATGACTTCACATTGCATTACACCAGGAAGTGATCAGTCTTTAACTTAGAAGATTTGCTCTCACTCTAAAATAGGGTAGTTTTAAAAATAGGCATCTTTTTTAAGGGAAGAGTTCTCACTTTTTCACCCAGGCTAGAGTACAGTGGTATCATCATAGCTCACTGTAACCTCTAACTCTTGGGCTCGAGCAATCTTCCCACCTCACCCTCCCACGTAGCTGGGACTACAGGTGTGCACCACTATGCCTGGCTAATTAAAAAAATTTTTTTTGTAGAGACAGAGTCTTGCTGTGTTGCCCAGGCTGGTCTTGAACTTTTGGGCTCAACAGATCCTCCCACCTAGGCCTCCCAAAGTGCTAGGATTATAGGTGTGAGCCCCTGTTGGGCCTAAAATATGAATCTTAATGTTTACTCTGTCTTCACACATAACTGATTGTCTAGTTACTAAATTCTGTGTTGTAAATCTGGCTTGCTTAGCTTCCAGTGTCGAATTATCTGAAGCCATTCTGATTTGCAGCCTTCGCTTTGTGGCTCATTTGTTCTCTGAAGCCTGTGTCTTATGTACAAAGAAAGGTATAAATACTCTTCTTTGAACTTTTAATTGAAACTGATGTGGAACTCATTTGTCACAACCTGGGCAACACAGCGAGACCTTGTCTCTACAAAAAATACAAAAAAATTAGCTTGGTGTGGTGGCACCCACTTGTGGTCCTAGCTACTTGGGAGGCTGAGGTGGGAGCATCACCTGAGCCCAGGAGGTTGAGGCTGCAGTGAGCCGTGATCACGCCACTGCACTCCAGCCTGGGAGGCAGAACGAGACTTTGTCTCAAAAACAAACAAACAAAACTTTTGTCAAAGATGTAAGGCCATAATGTGGATGGAAATTTTAAGGGGAAAGTAATATATATGAGCGCGTATGTGTAGTTATAAAAAGAACCAAAAGCATCTCAAAGTCCATAGTCCGTCAGCATCAGCCTCTGTTCACAGAGCCAGGGGCCCCCCACTCGGACGCATCTCCTGTAAGATGAAGGCCCCGGTGTGGTGTGTGGCCTTCAGTGATCGTCCTCCTGGAGTCCTGCTGGCTCTGCTTGGAGAACCTGGCCACTTTCCTGCCTCTGCTCCTGGCAGCCTCCATGGCCTGTCACTTCTTGTTTGCCTGTGAATTCTCTCTCCAGACTCGAGTGACACTTTGCCTTGCAAAGCTTTCCCCAGTGCTGTCAGACAGGGTTAGTTCTAAGTCTTTCCTGGGAGATCCGTGGCACTCTGGGCATTTCTGGAGGGAAACTTATGTGTGTCTCTCGTCCCTGGAAGGGACAGGGCACATCTTGTTCATCAGGGCACCGCAGCCCCGGGACCCGGCCTGACTCTGATGCCACAAGCATTTAATGAAGACATTCAAAGTGAACATTAAGAATCTCTGTCTCTTCATACTTCTTTTCTTGTGCTTGTATTTAATATGTAATAACATTGATATATGAACACTTTCAAGAAGAACAAACAGGACACAGGTGCTCTCTATGGTTGAATGAAGCAGTGTTGGACTCGGGCTGGGCCACGTGTTGTGTGGACACAGGTGCTGTCTATGGTTGAATGAAGCGGTGTTGGACTCGGGCTGGGCCACGTGTTGTGTGGACACAGGTGCTGTCTATGGTTGAATGAAGCGGTGTTGAGACTTGGGCTGGGCCGCGTATTCTAGATAAGTGGCTGTGGAGCATGATGAAGCATCCATCGCAGCATCATCTCTGCACCCAGGTGTGGCCGTGCTGAGTGGATTCCTGCCGCAGATCTCGGGAAGAAGGTTGGCTTTCCTCCTGGTGTTGGTGGAAGGCCTCCCCTGAGACACTGCTGCACTCCACTGGGGCCTTTCATTGTCCTCTCCCTTCCTGACAAGGAAATGGCTGGACACTCTCTTCTTGTCAGCAAGGACCCTAGGTGCTGGGGACTCAAAGACAAGCCAGGCCTGAAAGACCCACCCAGAGCCAGGGGAGCCCACCCCCAATACATACTCACCAAGCCACGTGCTGTGGTTGGGGGTCCTGAGGTGTGCTCAGGCCAGCCTGTGGGGACAGCAAAGTGGCCTCCCCAAGAAAGGGGCCTGTCCTCAGTGTTTCAGAGGCCTCACCTTGTCTCATGCTTGAAATATTTCCTGAAGAATGCCATTTTTGAAATTTATTTTCTAAAGAAAAAAATCCAAATATTGAAAGGCTCTGCTTGAATTTTTGTTAACCATTACTATATCAAGAAAAGATTTCTGATTTAGGTGGCTCCTTCGGAATACCTGATTCCTGTGCTGGCTTCTGCGTTGCCTTTGCAGGCATGTGTTTATAGGTGAGGTTTTCTCGTTCAGATGGAGCTCTGTGGTGTTAAATGTGGCCTTCTTTGTTTTGTGTTACATGTTTTTCTCAACTTTATGAGATCAGACCAGATAGAGAATGTTAAAGAAAAAAATATTTCGGGCAATTAGAATTGCAAGAATGTCAAGAAGAAATATGTGTAGTGAATAGCAGGCTGTAGAAACCATCTCACTGCTCAGATCTTAAAATCTGTAGCCGAGAGAGGCTTCGAAGCACCCGGGGAAGACGCGTGTGCCACTCTGCGTTTTGTAAAATTCTCGACCATGGACTTGACTGTAGAGCTCGCTTTGCCGACAGCTGCTTTAGTTGTCGATAGTCCCCAAGGATAGTTGTGTGTGCCATCGCCTTCGTCACCAGGACTTGGAGGAAACGGCAGTGTTGCTCTTTGTTATTTCAAATTGATAATTCCTTCCACCTTTGGCCTTGTCCTGCGGTAATTCCTCATTTAGGATTCCTTTGAATAGTTGGGTCATAGGGAGAGTTCTGACGTTATTTTACTAAGGTGAGGTTTGCTAAGCCATCATTCTTACATAGATGGCAGAAAAAGCCATTCAGAGAAAATATCTGAGTCTGTTCCTGCCAGGTTAAACAGAAAGGGGATTTGCCAAGGATCTCCAGAAGACCTGAGAGCCGGTCCTTGAAGTTATGGTAGGCCTCAAGGGGGCTTCTGTAGCTGCTGAGCAACTGAGACAGTGGAGGAGTCCTAGAAGACCTGCCACCGCCTCCTGAAGAGCCAGGTGCCTCTGCCACACAGCTCACAGGGTGCTCACCTCCCTGTGGAACGGGGGCCTCAAGTCTCAGGATCTTGTAGGTGCATCTGATCATAGGAACCCAGGTCACATGCTGGCCCCTTAGCTGCAGGAGTCAGGACACAGTTCTTTTTTTCCTCACCTTAGTAAGCTAGGACCTGTAGCATAAGAAATTGTCAAGATATACGGAAGGTGTTAAGAAGATTACGGGGAACTACAGATGGCAGATGTCTGCTGTGGTTCCCCATGGGGCATCTTAATGGACGGCTTATTACTAGGTTTTCAGCTGTGCAAGACCTTTGATTTACCCATGTCTTTCATCTCTGATACCCACTTAGCAGCACATGCTGTTACCTATTCTCTTTGAAATTGAAGTTTCTTTCTTCCTTGTCCCATTCCACTCTTGCCACACCTAGCTCAGGCCTTCTTATTTCACCATGACAGCTTCCTGGCTAATTTCCCTTCCTCCATTCTTTTTCTTCCCAAGTAAATGTTAGCCCTTGTCATTAATGTTAGACGTCATCTTCCTGAAAATATCCATTTAGCCAGGTTTATGCCGTGGCAGCTGCAGTGGGGCCCGGAGGCCTTTCTTCCAGGCCTCTGTTATTGGAATCCACCTCCCGCATCTATTTGGAGCTATGGGGCCTTTGGAACGGCTTCATGAGATGCGTTGGCCCAAGCAGAAGGCTGGTACAGAAGCAGAACAAAGCTCTGAGCATTCTGAGAGTTTTCTGTTGAGAAATGCCATGGGCTTATGTCTTCAGCCTGCCTGGGAGCCCTGCATATTTTTACTTGCCTTGGGGTTGATTTGATGAAGCCTGTACCATGGGTAACATATTGCTGGATAATGAAGAGTGGAAGGAAAATTAGCCCTGAATGAATGACTCCGTCCCATGATAATGTGGCTAATTTTAATTTGCATCAGGAATAGTAAAGCTGTGGCCCAGTGTGTTGTCAAATAAATCTCTAAACAGCCTTGAAATCAATCCATTTATTGAAAATTGAAAATCTTTTTTTTTTTTTTTTTGAGACAGAGTCTTACTCTGTTGCCCAGGCTGGAGTGCAGTGGCATGATCTTGGCCCACTGCAACCTCTACCTCCCGGGTTCAAGCGATTCTTCTGCCTCAGTCTCCCAAGTAGCTGGGATTACGGGTGCACACCACCACGCCTGGCTAATTTTTGTATTTTTAGTAGGGATGGGGTTTCACCATATTGGCCGGGCTGGTCTCGAACTCCTGACCTCGTGATCTGCCTGCTTCAGCCTCCCAAAATGCAGGGATTATAGGCATGAGCCACCGCACCCAGCCTGAAATTTGAAAATCTTGTTCCATGAAATAAATTTTAGAAAATTAGCCAGGCATGGT
This sequence comes from Hylobates moloch, assembly GCF_009828535.3. Lineage (NCBI taxonomy): Eukaryota > Metazoa > Chordata > Mammalia > Primates > Hylobatidae > Hylobates > Hylobates moloch. The sequence goes on from NW_026652340.1 coordinate 286,368, forward strand.
GGCGCATGCCTGTAGTCTCAGCTACTCGGGAGGTTGAGATGGGAGGATGGTTTGAGCCCTATTGAAGCAATAGGCTTCACTTTGTATCTTGAACTGGGAAGGAGTGGAGAAAAAAAAAATTAGAGCCCTTTGCTATACTTATTTTACGAAGACCAATTATTTGTTGATTTTTAAGGACCAGAGTTCCCAGGAGTAAGTGAAACATGACTCGATCTCTAAGTGTGCCCAATACCGCCGGCACCACATTCCTTACACTGGTCCAGCTCGCTCGTTACCTTGGATACTCGCCCAAGCTTCAGCTGACCGTGCAGGTTATTTTCTAGATCTTCAGGGTATAAAAACAGTTGTATAGACATACATGCACAACCATGAAAAAAATTTTTGACTATTGTGGTAAAGTCATTTTTATCCCCACTTCTGCCCCCTCCATGCTTATAGAAATAACATGTTTATGGTAGATGGAAAGTGCATACACAGAAGGGCCAGGTACAAAGAAGAAAAGAAGAATCATCCACGTTCCTCTGCAGAGGTCAGAATCACTCATGACATCTTGTGTTTTCATTCGGTGTGACCTTATCTTTGGAATCACAGTTGTGGGTACGGTTTTGTACCCTCCTCTTTTCAGTTATGTTTGAGCATGTCCTGTGCCATTTAATATTCATTGAGAACATATTTTTTAAACAGCTCTACTGAGATACAATTCACATACCCCAGAGTTCACCCATTTACCAACAGGGTTCACCAATGGTTGCAACCTGAAAGTATGTTTTTGTAAAGGACATACAATATTTTATCATGTAACACTGTTTAATATACACCATTTAATTATGCCCTTCAACGTGGAATTTTAGGCTTCCATAGAATACATTTTATCATATTTAGATTTTATGCTGTTGAATGACTTGGAATTAATTTGTAAGTGTATATATCCTCATATTTTTGCTCTGTGACAAAGTATTTTTATTTTGACTTTAGGTAAGGAGACTGAAGAATTTTTTTCTTTTTTTGTTAATTTCACCCCATAAGGCGTTTCAGGAAGAGGCAAAGAAATGGTTCCTAGTTCCTCACGCAGTCCTTGGTCGGCGGTGGGCTGACTGGCTGCGTGCAGTAGGCCTCAAGGTAGAAGCGGTTCATTTAGAGACCCCCAGGCATAGTTGCATGGCTTCGCAAACCCGCACCAGGGCTGACCATTTGTTTTTGGAGGAACCACTAAAGGATTCAGTATAGAATTCTTTAAGAAGGGAGTTTCTTTAGTTTGCTTAAAATAGTTACAACTTTTTTTTTTTTTTTTTTTTAAGACGGGGTCTTGCTCTGTCACCCATGGTGGAGTGCAGTGGTGTGATCTCGGCTCACTTAACCTCCGCCTCCTGGGTTCAAGCAGTTCCCCCACCTCAGCTTCCCGAGTAGCTGGGACCACAGGTGCCTGCCACCACAGCCGGCTTATTTATTTATTTATTTATTTATTTTTATATTTAGTAGAGAGAGGGTTTCACCACGTTGGCCAGAGTGGTCTCAAACTCCTGACCTCAGGTGATCCGCCCAGCTTGGCCTCCCAAAGTGCTGGGATTACAGGCGTGAGCCACCACGCCTGGCCAAAACAGTTGCAGTTTCTATAATAAACTTTTTTTCCCCCAGAATAAAACTAGCACCTTTAAAGTGAGCTATAACGATTCCTTTTATGAAACTTATTTTGTATGCAGTTCTTATTTTGACTTTCAGAAATCTAAATTTCTCAAGGGTCTGTGATGTTGGAACTAAACTCATACCAAGTCCCTTGTGCAGTTTGCGGGCGCAGGAAGGGGTGAGCCAAGTGAGGACTGCAGCACTCATGTGTGCAAAGGTCACCGTGGGTGAGGCCTCCTCATCCCTGAGGCCGAAATTTTCCTCTTCTCGTTTCCTTTTGATCAGGATGTTCTACAGGGGTGGAGGCAGATTTTAAAAGCAGTGATACACAGACAGAATTTGGCCTAAAAAAAGAGTAGTACTTAAATCTAAATGAGGCCTCTGGCTCAAGGTAACAAGCTGAGCTCATAGATTCAAGCACCTCTCCCCTCATTCCCAATTCCCATTGAAATGAACAAAGGAATATAAAAATAGGGAGTCTTCCAAGCTAACACAGTTGCTGCTGGTGATGATGATCTTGTTTTGGACTGCAGGTTTTGGTTGCAGAAATTCAGTTGGATGTGCTTCCTGCGGGCTCGGTGCTCACTTTGTAGCAGTGCTTGGGATGGAAGTGAGGGGGCAAACTGGCTTTTCCTTCTCTTGAACAACTTGGTTACCCGCCTCCCTTTCCCTGCGAGGTATATCTACTCTCTTTGCTATATGTTCTAGTTTCTGACTTTCTTTATAAATTATGCATTTGTGTAGCTTCGGCTTTGCTCCAAGTTTCTGCGTGATGCTGTGAGTCCTAATGAGTGCTCCCGGGAATTGGGTGGCTCTGCCTTCAGACAAACCAGGGGATAGTGAATGTTGTGACCTGTGTGGCCAGCCCTAGTCTTGCTTTGTGTTTATTTTCCACAACTCTCAGTTGTTGATGTTGGGAGGATAAGTGTGAGCCATGTTCTCAGTGTGGGGGACAGAAGGCAGTGATCAGGCTGCTGAACATGTTTAATTTCTTCATTCTGCACGGTGACTTAGGTGTCATTGCACGTCAGCCTGTGAATTTATACTCAAGCTTGTTTGTGCCACCTGATCACCTGTATCTTTTTAAATATATATGATTTTATCCAATCAATTATGAAGGAAGACTCCAGTAAGGAAATCCCTTGTGATTTGGTTTGAATTCTTTGGGAGGTGACAGGCATTAATAGGTTTTTCACCTGTGAGGTGACATGCTCTGAGCTTACAGGCCTTCGAGTGGAGGTGATCTGGTCTGCAGGCCCTGTGTGCAATTCTGAAACCCAGAAGCTCTGAACGCTGGATTATTTATACAGCTCATTTGGTGGCAACGCTTGGCCTGAGCTGGGGTGAGACTGGACACTCTTGATTGATTCCATGGAGAATGGAAATGTTAACGTGGGTGAGTGCTGGGTGCCGCTCCAAACCCTCCTGGGTGTGTTAACCCTCCTGGGTGTGTTATGTGAGATAGGGCAGAGGGATCACATTATCCTTTCACCAAGCTGAACACTGTGGAATTTCAAAACCAAGCTGGCACCAAAGGAGCATCAAGAACACTGCCCAGGCTGTTACAATAACGTCAGGACCCCACTGCTTGACGGCCCCCAGTCTCTGCCACCTGGAATCCAAAGTGCCATGGAGATCTTTGAGCCGGGGCACAGGACCCTTAGGTGCGTGCTCCAGCCTTTAGGGGGTGCCTCCAGGATGGCTGGGAAGACCAGTCATGAGTCAGAACTCAGAATCGGAAAAATCCTTAGCACCTAAGAGGTCATCTGTCTCCACCACCTCACTTTAAGGATGAGGAAATTGTTCAGGAGGGATTGGAATTCACCGTCATGTCCAAGGCCATGCATTGTTAGTGAGCATTTAAAGTTTTATGGTTTCTCAAAATGATATTCTTTTCAAATTCAAAATTAACCTGTGGGGATATAACGATGTCATCTTAAATTACATTGCATTGGAGGAAAATGTCTTAAAGTCAAAAAACTTATGTAATGTTATGCAGTCTTTGACACATTAAATAGCCCTTACATTTTAAACATTCTGTAACTGTTATTAAAAAACATTAATCAAGAGTTTTTGGAACGAGGTTGCCATAGAAATGAAAATACAATGCCAAAAAGACATTTTAGGTATAGCTAAGAATTTAAAAACTTACTAAATGTGAGGCCAGGTGTGGTGGCTCACACCTATAATCCCAGCACTTTGGGAGGCAGATGCTGGCAGATCACCTGAGGTCAGGAGTTAGAGACCAGCCTGGCCAACATGGCGAAACCCCATCTCTACTAAAAATACAAAAAGTTAGCTGGGCATGCTGGCAGGCGCCTGTAATCCCAGCTACTTGGGAGGCTGAGGCAGGAGAATCGCTAGAACCCAGGAGGCGGAGGTTGCAATGAGCTGAGGTCGTGCCACTGCACTTGATCGTGGTCAACACTTGATCGTGGTCAACAGAGTGAGAGTCTGTCTCAAAAAACAAAACAAAAAACTTACCAAATTTGAAATTAGGCTCACAGTGTTAAAATTTGCAGAGCAGCAAGACGTATTTTTTTGGCTTAAGGATATGTGGTATTTTGCCCAGTTTTGGAGTTAAATTGGTAGCTAGATATTAGAGCAAACACATTGTTCTAGTTCATGTGTCAGTGTATTCTCGAGGTGTTTTTCTTGTTTTCTTTAAAAGTATAATGCAGGATGTAGGGTTAGGTGTGTATTGTATAAACAAGGATGAATGGAATTAATTTATTTCTTGTTTTCGTTCTTGTCTTTGTATAGTGTAGCTAATTTCACACATTGCAGCTGAGGGCCATGCCTTCCTATTGCTGGCCTGTAAAGAAGTCAGAAATGATCTCTAGGTAGGTAGCATTTGGTGAGTCAGGAAGACCACACTTACTACCAGACACAGTGAGGTGAGGCCCCTTAGCCATCCCATGGGACTAAAGGATGATTCTTGGGCTTCTATTAATACTTTTGTATAAGGGACTTAGAGATCTTCAGAGATACTTTTTATAATTAACTAGAACTACTCATTTGACTGAGAATGTTAAATTTTAAAAATTTAATTAGCTGCATTTGTAGAGGTAGAGGAAATATGACTTGTCTAGAACGACAGCCGAGGTAGCAGAAATAGGAATAAGTCAGAGATGTTGGGAATGCCGTATCACCACCCTGTGTCAGCCTCTGCCGCCTCCCCAGCCCCGAGACGCAGAGGAGGAAGCAGACCCAGCAGCCGCAGAGCCTCTTCACCCAGCGAGCTTGCCCTAGTCCTGGCTGCCCCACTTGCTCGCTCCCTGGACTTGCAGCCGCCCCTTACTCCCTGGATGCCTCGCTGGGAGGGGAACGCCACCACCTAGTTCATGGCCCTTTGGTGAAGGATCAAGTAGACTGTGTCTACACTGCATGGCTCAGGGAATAAGCACTAGCACAGGGAGGTCGCCATTGATCAGAAGTGCTGGGACTGAGCCCCAAACCTGGCTGTGAATTTCCGGGGGGCAAGAACAGGGTTGTGTGGGAAGTTACTGAGCATACATCAGCCCAGAAAAACAGCTCTGCCCACCTTTTCCTGGGGCGCACAGAGCATGTGGATAAACGGGGAGAAAGCACTGCCAGACAAGCCCCAGGGCAGCGGCGGTGGCACTTGGCCACGGGAGCAGCGGGTGGGTGTCTCAGATTCGGCCTGTTAATGCTGTTTCTTCCACAGGATTTTGCTAGAGGAGCCTGACATCAGTTTAAGGCATATTCTCTTTGCAGATTAGGGACAAGATAAGCCAGTGGGGAACCAGTTAAGCTGTGGGGAAGCACAAGTTCTATTAGAAGGCTTCCCTTCCCACAGAGGGACCCTGCAGATGACTGTAGGCAAAGCCAGCCTCTTCCTTTAGGAGGCAACTTGGAACTTGCTCTAGGGTTTGAATTAATTCCTCTCCATATTACAGAGCATGAAAGAAACACCCTTGATTTAAAAGTGTTGTGAGGCAGGTGTTAACAGTTGTTCACCATGGCCACAGGAAGACCACAGAAACATTTCCAGGAAATGTCTAATTTTAAGCAGTTTATCCTCAAAGGCTGAGTTTGCTATACAATAATTGGGATTTGGGATTATGGATACTGATCACTCAAATTTTGGAGGATGACTAAATACAGTGACTTTTGTTGTTCCAATTTTTAGTGCTTTCTCCTGATAATAGATGAAGGGGCCATTTGTCTCTTACGCTTCATAATGGAGGCTTCTGTTACATGTCTGTGGAAAGACATTCTTCTCCTAATATATCCACGGAGGCAGAGATGCAGTTCCTTTAGAAAGTGATATCATTGGCTGGGTGGTGGCCCATGCCTATAATCCCAGCACTTTGGGAGGCCCTGGGCTGGTGGATTGCTTGAACTCAGGAGTTGGAGACCACCCTGGGCAACATGACAAACCTCATCTCTACCAAAAATACAAATAAAACTAGCTGAGTGTGGTGGCACACCCTGTGGTCCCAGCTACTCTGGAGGCTGAGGTGGGAGGATCGCTTGAGCCCAGGAGGTGGAGGTTGCAGTGAGCCAAGATTGTGTCGCCACACTCCGGCATGGGTGACAGAGAGAGACCCCACCTCAAAAATGAAACAAAACAAAAAAAGAAAGTGATATAATTAATAAATTTTTTTAACTGTTAAGAGAGGAGGCACTAAAATGCTTCCTTTTTCCTATACAACTTTAAACTGTTTTGAATGGAGTATCTTATCTCGATGTGTTAAAGATTGTACTGAAAATCAGTCGCCAGCATCATTCTGAACAATGAAACATTTATGTCTCATGAAAATCAAGTGCAAAGATCTCCACTGTCATCATTTTGTTATTATTAGTGTTATTTTAGAAGTTCTGGTCAATACACTAAGATCTAAAACTGAAACGAGGAATGATCTTTTGGAAAGAATGAGACAGACTTATTATTCTTAGATAGTATAGTTGTATACTTTCAAAACCTGAAAAGAATCACCAAAAAGCAATTACATTTAACTAAGAATTTAGTAAAAGAACTAACCATTTTTCTTATATATCAGCAATTATCAATAAGAAACTGTTATGGGGAAATACATGTATTTCCCTGAAATACTCATGAAATATCTGGAAATCTTAAAAGTATTTTTATTTGTGATAATTTTATACATTCATATAATCAAATCAGAGTAATTGAGATACCTATCACCTTAAATATTTATCATTTTCTTTTTTCTTTTTTTTTGTTTTTTTGAGATGGAGTCTTGCCCTATTGCCCAGGCTGGAGTACGGTGGTACAGTCTCGGCTCACTGCAAACTCTGTCTCCAGGGTTCAAGTGATTCTCCTGTCTCAGCCTCCCGAGTAGCTAAGATTACAGGTGCACACCATCACGCCTGGGTAATTTTTATATTTTTAGTAGAGACGAGGTTTCACCATGTAGGCCAGGCTGGTCTTGAACTCCTGATGTCAGGTGATCCGCCCGCCTCAGCCTCCCAAAGTGCTGGGATTACAGGGGTGAGCCACCATGCCTGGCCTATCTTTTCTTTGTGCTAGGAACATTCGAATTATTTTCTTTCGGTATTTAAAAAATGATTTATTCATTTATTTATTTTTAGAGATGGGGTCTTGCTGTGTTGCCCAGGCCAGAGTGCAGTGGCTGTTGGCAGGCACAGTCATTTCACACTGTACCCTCAAACTCCTGGGCTCAAGTGATGCTCCTGCCTCAGCCTCCTGAGCAGCTGGGACCACAGGTGTGCACCACCACACACTTATGGCTGCTTGAAATGTACTGTCAATTAAATTAATGTTAACTGTCATCACTCTACTGATCTATGGAACACTAGGTTTTAGGAATAATCCCGATAAGAAATGCACAGGACTTATTCCTGAAGAAAACTATAAAAATGTTACTGAGAACAGTTAAAGAACATTTGAATAAATGGAGAACCACATTATGTTCTGTATAGAAAAATAGAATATTATGAGGATGTTACTTCTTTACGTTAAGTTCAAATTAAACTTCATTGCAATTTTAGTTCAGTGCAATTTTAATAAAAATCCCAATGGGATTAAAAGATTGAAGAACTGATTAATTTGAAAAAAATAAGTGAATATAAATAGCTAAGTAAAATTAAAATTTGAGGGTGAAAAATGACCCAAGTATTATGAAATATAAAGATAAATTAGTTAAATTAATGTAGTACTAGTAGAAGTATTGGTTGATAGGTTAATGGGATGAATTTGATTACCCAGAAATAGAATTTTGTCTCTGTGAGAATTAATACATATATCTGTGCACACCTGTGAGCTTGGGGCAGATTATTTAACAGGGATTGACACAACTGGCTAGTTTTATGAGAAAAAATTAATCCTTATCTTGTATCATATACCAGAATAACATCCAGACGGCTTAAAGGGTCAATGTAAAACAGAAACACTGTACCAAAATACATGCCTTCCCTCATTCAGCAGATAGCACCTAGGCAGGGCCAGGGTTTTGCTCAGATGAGTGGACTTGAGTCTCTGGCCCACTGAGGAGCGTCCACGGGCTGGAGCTCTGCCGGGAGGAAAGGACAGGTGTGATCGCAGCGTTACCCCAGCTGGTTCCACCCCGATGGGGAGTGTGGAAGGTGTATTGAGGGATATCCAGAGAAGGCCTTCCCAAGAAATTGATCTTTAAACTGAGATCTGAGGAGAGAGTCAGAGCCAGCCAGGTGACCCGAGGGAGAGGAACTCCTAGCAGAGGGAACTGTGGATTCGAGGGCGAGAGGTCAGTGTGGCCATGCCGCAGTGTAAGTACGAGGAATGAGTAGTGAGTAGATGGTCCACGGAGAGTGAACAACACGGGCAGTGAATGCACGCTAGGAGAACCAGGCAGCATCACTGATGTGAACAAATGTAAACTAAATCAATACGACAGCTTTTCTCATTAAATGATTGATGATTTTAAATAACAAGAATTTTAGATCTGGTTTAATATCTGGTGGGAGTGTAAATTTGTGTAATTTTTTTTTTTGCAAAGGAATTTGGCAGAATGTATTGAATGCGTTAAAATGTTTATATCTTTTGATCAAATAATTCCATTTCTGGAGATTTATCAAAAGGAAGCCTGAGAATAGCCCTTCCTGCCATGTCCCTCTCACCACCTGCCCCTCCTTGCTGTGAAACCCTGCCTTCAAAGAAGGGCGTTACTCCTGCACTAGGGCTAGGCTAACCAGGTGACAGGTGGAGGACTGGCTGGAGGGCAGGTGGGTGGGGAAGGGGCTCAATGTTCTGGGGGACATTTTAAAAGCTGGAAAAACACATAAATGAGTTCCATATTGAAATATTTGTTTTTTGTTTTTTTTTTTTCTGTTGTGTTTTCAGATGAAGACAGTCAGTGTTGCCTTAGTTTTGTGCCTGAATGTTGGTGTGGACCCTCCTGATGTGGTGAAGACCACGCCCTGTGCGCGCTTGGAATGCTGGATCGGTGAGTACCCCCCTCACCTGCTGCCACAAAGGCCGTCTGGCCGGCTCTGGCCTGGGCAGGGCTCGCCAAGCCTGTGGTCTGGTCCAGGGGCCCATCTCCGGCTGTGCAAATCTGAGGATTTTTTTTCTTTTTGGAGTCACATCACCTATAAGTAATTTCAGATTCATTCACCTGTGATTTGTAGTGGAGAAAGTGTTTCAAGAAAAATTAATAAAATAATGATTATTGGGTTATATAATTTTCTACTTTATTTTTTATTTTTATTTTTTGAGATAGAGTCTTCCTCTGTCACCAGGCTGGAGTGCAGTGGCGTGATCTTGGCTCACTGTAACCTCTGCCTCCTGGGTTCAAGCCATTCTCCTGGCTCAGCCTCCTGAGTAGCTGGGACTACAGGCGCCCACCACCACATCCAGCTAATTGTTGTATTTTTAGTAGAGATGGGGTTTCACCATGTTAGCCAGGATGGTCTCGATCTCCTGACCTCGTGATCCACCCGCCTTGGCCTCACAAAGTGCTGGGATTACAGGCCAATTTTCTACTTTATTACACTCCCGGCCAATTTTCTACTTTAAATTTGTTCTGTCTGGCATACATAGTATCTATGTACACTTAAAAAAAAAATGGAATGACTGATACCTGCATGGAAATGTAGAAAAGGTAAATGGAACCACTTCCAGCAAAGCATCACATAATGGATCATGGCCCATAATAATAATGGCCATCATTTGCTGAATGCTTCTAGTGTGCCAGATACCACTGGAAGCACTTTACAATGCTCGCAACAACCTTGTGTGGTAGGGTTTATTGCTAATCTCCATTTGAGAGCTGAGGAACATGAGACATAGAGATTAGTAATTTGCTCATGGTTGTCCTGTAAGTAGCAGAGCTTGGATTTGAACCTATGCAGTTCAAGTCCAGAGACTTTTTTTTTTTTTAATTGTGGTAAAACATACATAACACAAAATACCATTCTAGGAATTACTATTATTATTATTATTATTATTATTATTATTTTTCATTCTAGGAGTTATTAAGTGTACAATTGAACGAGATGAAATAATTCATAATGTTGTGCAAGCATCCTCACTGTCCATCTCTAGAACCTTTTCACCATCCCAAACGGAAACTCTGTCTCCATTACACAACTCCTCATTCCTGCCTTCCCCCAGCCCCTAGTAACCACCATTCCACTGTCTGTCTCTATGAATTTGTCATTCTAGGGACCTCATACCAGTAGACTGATATTTTCCCCTTTGTTTCTGCCTTCTTTCACTTGGCATAATGCCCCCAAAGTTCATCCATGTTGTAGCATGTATCAGAATTTCATTCTCCTGCCACAGCTTCCCAATAACTGGAATTATAGGCACCTGCCACCACGCTCAGGCAATTTTTGTATTTTTAGTAGAGATGGGATTTCACCATTTTGGCCAGGCTGGTCTCAGACTCCTGACCTTAGGTGATCCACCCACCTTGGCCTCCCAAAGTGCTGGGATTGCAGGCGTGAGACACCATGCTCGGCCAAGATACAATTTATATACAGTAAAGTTCACATTTTTTAGGTGTACATTTCTTTAAGTTTTGACAAATACATACAGTCATGTAACAAATGCCATAATCAATGTATAGAATATTTCTGTCACACCAAGGAAGTTCCCTTGGGTCCCTTTGTAATCGATCCCCTCTCATTTCTCTGGCCTCTGGAAACCATTGATCTGATTTTTTCCTTTTACAGAATGTCATTTAAGTGGCGACATATAGTTTGTAGTTTTTTGTATCTTGCTTCTTTCCTTTAGCAGAATTTATTTGTGATTCATCTGTGTAGCTACGTGTATTAGTAGTTTTTTTCCTTTATTCCATTTTTATGGCTCTCTCACAATTTGTTTATCCATTTACTAGTTGGCAGACATTTGGGTTGTTTCTAGTTTTTGGCAATTATGAATAAAGTTGCTATAAGCACTTGATCTTTGTGTGGACATATTTTCTCTGGGTAAATATTTAGGACTGTGATTATTAGCTCATATGTTAAGCGTATGTTTAAATTTTTTTTTTTTTTTTTTTTTTTGAGACGGAGTTTTGCTCTTGTTGCCCAGGCTGGAGTGCAATGGCACGATCTTGGCTCACCACAACCTCTGCCTCCTGGGTTCAAGCGATTCTCCTGCCTCAGCCTCCCGAGTAGCTGGGATTACAAGCATGCGCCACCACGCCTGGCTAATTTTGTATTTTAACTAGAGACAGGGTTTCTCCGTGTTGGTTAGGCTAGTCTTGAACTCCCGACCTCAGGTGATCCACCCACCTCAGCCTCCCAAAGTGCTGGGATTACAGGCGTGAGCCACTGCGCCTGGCCAAGTGTATGTTTAATTCTTTAAGGAACTGCTGAACTGTTGGTTTTTTAAAGATCTTTAAAAATAATGAATAGATGTCTTTTATATTTACCTTCATATTTATTGTTTTGAGGACCATTCATTTCTTTCCACAGTTCCAGGTTTCTATCTGGTATCATAATCATTCTGCCTGAAGAACTTACTCTAACATATCTTGCAGTGCTGGTCTGTAGGCATTAAATTTTCCTAGATTTCTGTTTGGAAAATTCTTCATTTTGTCTTTGTGGTTGAAAGGTATTTTTTCTGGGTATATAATTTTCTGTTGACTCTTTCAGCACTGTCTTTTAAAACAGTCACCTGTTGTGTTCTGGCTAGCAGTTTCTGAGAAGTCTGCTGTAATTCTTTGTTTCTCTGTATATTCTGTTTCATTTTTCTCTGGCAACCTTCAAGATGTTCCCTTTGTATTCTCAGTAGCTTTATCTATAACCTATTAATTTTTTGTTTGTTTGTTTTGGAATTTATTCTCCCCACCCTTTTTTTTCTTTTAGAGATGGGTGTCTCTCAGTGTTGCCCAGGCTGGGCTATACTTGAGCATCTGGGTCCTGGTGATCCTCTTGCCTCAGCCTCCTGAGTAGCTGGGACTATGGGTGTACAGTACTGCACCTGTGAAATTTATTCTTTTTGGGTTTCTGTGAGCTTCTTGGATGTGTAGTTTGATGTCTTCATTTTTGAGAAGTTCCCATTATCTTTTCAAATATTTATTGTTTGTTTTCTCTCTCTTCTGGGACTCAGCTGTCTATGTATTGCGCTGTTGGACATTGTACCGCAGCTCTTCTGTGTGTCTCTGTCTTCTGGGACTCAGCTCTCTATGTATTGCGCTGTTGAACATTGTACTGCAGCTCTTCTGTGTGTCTCTCTCTGCTGGGACTCAGCTCTTTACGTATTGCGCTGTTGGACATTGTACCGCAGCTCTTCCGTGTGTCTCTCTCTGCTGGGACTCAGCTCTCTACGTATTGTGTTGTTGGACATTGTACTGCAGCTCTTCTGTGTGTCTCTCTCTGCTGGGACTCAGCTCTCTATGTATTGTGCTGTTGGACATTGTACCGCAGCTCTTCCGTGTGTCTCTGTCTTCTGGGACTCAGCTCTCTACGTATTGTGTTGTTGGACATTGTACTGCAGCTCCTCCGTTTGTTCTCTCCCATGTCGCAATGAGCTTTTGTTAGTCTGCTGATAAACCAGTCAAGGAAATTCTTTTTCTCTGATACTGGGTTTTTTATTTCTAGCATTTCCATTGACTATTTTAGTTTCCATCTCTAGTGGAAATGCATATTGCCTGCCTTTCCTTCTAGAGCCTCTGCTATGTTCATCATAGTTACCTTAGAGTCCTTGATCTGTAGTTCAGAAATCAGGGTCAGCCCTGAGTCTGAGTCTCCTAATTCCTTTATCATCTCTTGACTATAATTTGCTTTTCCTTGCTTTTTTTGTGCTTTATAAATTTTAATTGCATGCTGGACATTGTGTGTAGAAGAACAATAGCGAATGAGGTAAGTTGTATAGTCTATAGTTTAGTAAGTAGTTAACTGGGGTTGGAATTTGTTGTTGTAATGGTTATACCCACTGCAACAACACTCTTAGTTCTTAGAGTGATTAGTTGGTGCTTGTATCAGTCAAGATTCTCCAGAGAAACAGGGGCAGTAGATGTGTGCCTGCATGTGTGTGTAAGTTTATGTATGTATGTATGCATGCATGTCTTGTGATCTTGAGGCAGAAATTTCTTCTTTCTCAGGAAAACCTCAGTTTGGCTCTTAAGGCCTTCAACTAATTGGATGAGGCCCCCCATATTACCAAAGAAAATCTCCTTTAAGTTAGCTGATTGTGGATGTCACCACGTGTATAGAGTACTTTCACTGTGGCACCTGGATTTGTGTTTGATTGAATTGCTGAGTGCTACAGCCTGGCCCAGTGGACACATAAAGCTGACCAGCACAGTCCTTGTGCGTTAGGGTGGGTACAGCCACGCCAGGGGGTTTTCCCAGGGCTCCTGCTCCACCCCTAGCCTGAGCTGTGCCTGCCCACGTGCCTCACCGAGTGGTCCCTGACTTTGCCTGTCTCCTGGCACAGGATTTCCATTGCTAGTTACTCAGCACCAGGCTGTGGAGTGGTGGGAGTTCTCTGTGGTCCTGGTCTCTCTTTAGTCTTAGGCAGGCCCTGGGCGTCTGGGCCTTGGGCGTAGTGCGGTTGCAGTGTTTTCACCTGTCCCCCAGTGATGGCAAACGTCTGCCTCGATTCAGTGTGGAATTCTGTGCCCAGGGCGTGTTCTGCTCCTATCCCAGCAGTAGGCTGTTTTGCACCTTCCCTCACCCCATCCTCCATGCTCTTCATCTGTGTCTTGGGACAGTGTGTTCTGTGCCCATGGTGAGCAAGGTAGGTTTTGTCTGTACGTCCTCCCACTCCCTAGATACAGGAGTGTGTGCCTGTTCTTGTGGACTGAGGGTCTCCTGCTTTGCTTCCTAGGCGGGGAGGTCTCTGGGGGCAGGTGGACTTCAAGCCTCTCCACACTCTGTGCTGCCTCTGGCGGGTGCTTCTCATGAAGTGGGGGTGCAGTAGGGGTGCACACAGGGGGGCGTGAGCGCCCCTTGTGCCTGGACCCCCTGTGTTTCCACATGGATATGCGAGCCCACAGTGGGGCTTCGAGGACGCGTTACCATCTTAGCTGGTTTCTTGTGCAGACCTGTGCTCTTCAAAGATGGGCTGTGCATGTGCTCAGGCTCTCTCGGAGAGGATGGGCCTGTGGGATTCAGTTTATTTGTCTGCCCTGCGGTCTCAGCTCCTTTATGAGCTCAAGAAAAGTGATGATGTCGGTGATTATTCAGCTTTCTCGTGTTGATAGGATTGGAGCAACTCTTTCCCCCCCAGATTTCTACATCCTAAGCAAAAGCAGAAGTTCCCTTTATTACTTCAACAAAAATTACAAATTATTCTCAGCCTGAGCAGCATAGTAAGAGACCATGTCTCTACAAAAAATCAGAAAATTAGGGGTGCAGGGTGGCTGATTTTGAGAGGACAGGCACGCCTGTAGTCCCAGCTACTCTGGAGGCGACAGCAGGAGGATCGCTTGAGCTTGGGAGGTTGAGACTGCAATGAGCTATGATTGTGCCAGTGCACTCCAGCCTGGGCAACAGAGTGAGACCCTGTCTCAAAAAAACCCAAACTCATCTAATCTAAATCTCATCTAATCTGAATTGGAAATAAATGTTGTTTTTCCTGCATTATTTGGCTGTCTCACTATGTGAGGGTGTTTTAGGATGACAGTTCCCTCACCCCTTCCAGGCTACTTGTCCCTCACACCCCATGATGGAGCAGCTGTGTTTTGTGGCTGATTTTCTCAGATGCTCTTTTGGCTCACTGCTGGCTCCCGGTGACTGTGCTGGTTGAAATTGACTTCTTATTAGCCACCGTGGACTCTTTCCACTTCATCCGTCCCTCGTCACAGCTGAATGTAATCAGTTGTTTTCTCTTCCTCCACAGTGATGCTTACGTTAGGCTTTTAGAACAAGCCTTCCTCATGCAGATCCCGGTGTGTGCTCCGGGGACGGGACGCGCAGGCCCTTCGGGTTTGTGTAGGTGGTGTCATCTGAGGATCCAGTTGCTCTTCCCCGCCTGAGAAGCCTGAGCTTTTATCAGAGCTCACCGCCCTCTCCCACACAGTCTCTTTGATCAGTATTTACACAACGTTAATGAGAATGGAAAGAAGTCCACGCTTCTTTCTTGGTGTGAAAGATCCAGCAAATGAGATTTCTAAAAATTGTGTTTTAAAAGTTTTCCTGCAGTTTAGGAATATCGTCTACTTTCTAATAATTTCAAGTGAGTTTTGAGTTTAGAAAGGCATGTGCCTTTTCTAAGTTGCAAAAATTTTATTTGGCCTTTATTAAAAAATGGGTAGGTGCCTGGTCCTGGTGATTGTGGTTTTAACAATATGGCATAAGAGAAAAAGAAGCCTAGTGATTTGAATCGGCACATTTGCAGGAGTGTGTAGCAGCCCACATTTTATTTTTTAGTTTATTTACTTTAAAATTTTTATTTTTGTGAGATAGGACCTTACTCTGTTGCCCAGGCTGGAGTGCAGTGGCGTGATCATAGCTCACTGCAGCCTCAAACTCCTGGGCTCAAGCCATCCTCCTCCCTCAGCTTCCTGCGTAGCTGGGACTGTAGACGTGCATCTCCCACGCTTTTAAAATTTTCTGTGGAGACAGGGTCTCACTTTGTTGCTCAGGCTGGTCTCGAACTCCTGGGCTCAAGTGATCCTCCCACCTCAGCCTCTCAAAGTGTTGAAATTACCGGCATGAGCTACCACACTAGGCCCATTTTTTATTTAAAAAAAAAAAAAAGTTCCAAAAGTTGCAAGTATAGTACTAAGCTGTTTCCTTTCTGATTCATTGAGAGAAGGCGGCTGACATGGTGCTTCAGCACCTCTGAATTCCTTAGTCTGTAATTCCTGCCAACCGGGAGTTTCTCTTTCCAGATGACAATACAGTCACCAAAATCAGGGAGCATTCGCGTGGACGTGTGGCTGCCACGTAAGCCTCAGCTGCATGCAGGTTTGCCAGTGTCCCAGGAATGTCCTTTGTAGCACCAGGATCCTGCTCAGCCATGCGCCATTCTAATTTCCTCTCACTCAGTCTGAAGCAGTTCCACAGGCATCCCGTGACCCTCCTGACCCTGGCACTTGAAGGTGGCAGCCTCTTTGTTTTGTAGAATGTCTCTGGTGTCTCCTAATGATTCCATTTAGGTCATGCTTCACTGGCAGGAGCATCACGCAGAGCTGCCTGCTTCACGCGGGCTGCACCAGGTGGTGCGGGGCTGTGATGTATCCATTACTGGTCATGCAGATCTTCTCACCTGATTAAGCTGGCGCCTGCTGGACCTCATGTGAAATTCCCCTTTGTAGTTGATAGGTATTTTCGGGAAGAGGTGCTTTGAGATTGTGCAAATATTCCTTTCCTCGTGACTTTCAGTTTCTTCATTTTGAACTCATGGCCTCCATTTTCATTCAGTGGATTTAGAATCCAGTGTTATCCTTTGGTGCTGAGCATGCCTCCCTCTGGTTGTTGGGAACCCACTGGGCCGGCTTCTTTGGCTTCTGTCTTACTTGCATCATTCGTGGAGCATGTGCTTACTTTGTCTCATCTAGTCTTTTTCCCAGCCTCATTCCTCTTAGTGGAATGTGGTGTTAGAAACTGAGATGTGGGTGCCAGGTGTTCTCTTTGAACTGGTGTGCTATTGCTCCCGGGACCTCTCTTGCTGGACAGAGCAAGGAAATGCATGTGTGTGCATACTATGTATGTGTGCATACTCTGTGTGTGCATATTGTGTGCGTGTGTGCATACTGTGTGTGTGTGTATACTGTGTGTGTGCATACCGTGTGCGTGTGCATACCGTGTGCGTGTGCATACCGTGTGTGTGTGCATACTGTGTGCGTGTGCGTACTGTGTGCGTGTGCGTACTGTGTGTGTGCATACTGTGTGTGTGTGCATACTGTGTGCATACTGTGCATGTGCATACTGTGTATATGCATACTGTGCGTGTGCATACCGTGTGTGTGTGCATACCGTATGTGTGCATACCGTGTGTGTGCATACTTTGTGTGTGCATAGTGTGTGTGTGCATACTGTGTGCATGTGCATACTGTGTGCGTGCATACTGTGTGTGTGCATACTGTGTGTGCATACTGCATGTGCACACTGTGCATGTGCATACGGTGTGTGTGCATACTGTGTGTGTGCATACTGTTTGTGTGCATACTGTGTGTGCATGTGCATACTGTGTGCGTGTGCTTCTCTCTGTACACATTTGTCTCAGCGTTTCTGTACCTCTCTATGTGTACATTCATGCCTCCTATTCCACCTCATGGGGGATTTCCATATTTGTAGCTCCATCTTCTGACAGTGACAACCTTTGTATCCTTTGTCCTTATTGTATTGGCTAATGTGGTGCCTCCTCCTGTGTGAACCCTCTTCTCCTCTCTGCCATTGCTGCTTCTCTCAGACCCCGTTATCCTTTGCCATTTCACCCCTAATGTCTGCCTTTCTCACTGCCCTGGTCCAACACCAGTATGGTCACCTTCCTGCAGCCACACCTCTTCTTCTTCCTGTGCATGGGCTCTGGGCCCAGTCAGACTTGACAGCTCATTCCAGGCCAGTGTGGCTCCCATCATCCTCAGACAGATGCCAGCTTTGCCCAGACCCACCTTGTGGCTTTAGGATTGTTGAAGAAGGGATTTTAGCATTTTCAACAAGTGCTTTAGGTTTCAGGCCTGGCCAGCCGAGGGAAGGATGATACACCAGTAACCAAGACTGGGAGCTGGGCCGGCTGGGCAGATGGTGGGATTCCATTTCGCACATGGTGAGGTGCTTGTAGGAACCTCCAAGTAGAGCCACTATCCAGTGGAAAGTGGATCTGGTGGGAGAAGGAGAAGGGGACTCGTTATAGACTAGAGGACCCAGGGGAGGTCACCACATAGTACGAACTAGACCAGAGGGTGTGGGGCAGAGGCAGGGCCCTGAGGGTGCAGAGAGGGGTGCCGAAGAGGAGGACCAGGGTGGTTCTGGATGAGTGCATGGAGGAGCTTCTGGTCAGCATTGTCAAGCCTGAGAGGTGGGGTCCAGGCTGTAGCAACCTGAAGAGTGAAGGCAGATGAGGTGGTGAAGCTTGTGGGGCAGCTTGGCTAGGAAGGCGAGGAGTGGGGTATAGTGATGGGGCTGGGCTCGGTGATGGGTTTGCTCTGCCTTCCTCAAGATGAGAATGATGGGGGCCATGGAGGAAGCCTTCCTTACAGGGATTGGCGCAATCAAATTACTTACAAACATTTTACCGTTTAGAAGGCAGACCTCAGGATTTTATATTTGGTCTTAGCATTTTGAGGTCTATTACTAGAAATCGAGATTTTTGTGTTAATCAAGACTCCAGCTTTATTCCTCCCAACTGTGCTACGCATTTAACTGTTGTGGGCCTCAGTTTCCTCATCTGTAAAGTGGAGCTAGTGATGCCGTGTACCTCATGGCAGGGTGGGGGAATTAACTGGGAGCAGAGACCTGGTTTGGTGCAGAGACTTGTCCTCACCTCCACCGCCCCAACTCCAGTCCCTACTTCTACCCCAACATCACAACACCTCAAATACCCCGACCCCTACGCTGTGGCGCCTCAAACATCCTGAACCCTGCAACACTGTCTTAGTCTTCTGTTGCTGCTGTAGCAGAATACCCAAGACTGGGTAATTTACAAACAACAGAAATGTATTTCACACAGTTCTGGAGGCTGAGGAGTCTAAGATAAAGGCACTGGCAGGTCTAGTGTCTCTTGAGGGCCCTGTCCATCTTCCAAGATGGGGCTGTAACACTGTGTCCTGTCACGGTGAAAGGGACAGAGAGGCAGAAGTGGGTGTCTAGTTCCCTCCAGCCCTTTTATGAAACACGATCACCTCCTGAAGGTCCCATCTCTTCATACTACCACATTGGGCTTCCGTTCCAACATGTACATTTTTGGGGACACATTCAGAACATAGCAGTAGCCCCAGTATCCCCACTCCAGATCACCCACACCCCTCCCCAACACACCCCAATACCCCCACTCCAGATCACCCACACCCCCGCAACACGCCGCAGTACCCCCACTCCAGATCACCCACACCCCCACAACACGCTGCAGTACCCCCACTCCAGATCACCCACACCCCTCCCCAACACACCCCAGTACCCCCAGTCCAGATCGCCCACACCCCCCAACATGCCCCAGTACCCCCACTCCAGATCACCCACACCCCCCAACACGCCCCAGTACCCCCACTCCAAATCACCCACACCCCCGCAACACGCCACAGTACCCCCACTCCAGATCACCCACACCCCCCAACACGCCCTAGTACCCCCACTCCAAATCACCCACAACCTTCCCCAACATGCCCCAGTGCTGCATGGGGAGCAGGGACCAAGGTGCTGCATGAGCTGCTTCCTGAATCCATGCCTCTTCCGCTGCTTTCTGTGGGGCTGACTATGAAAGAGGGCTGCAGTGAACACAGCTCACCGAGCCCCTCTGCCGGGCGTGCAGCCTTGCAGGACAGCCGCTCACTTAGGGTTGAAGGTCTCCAGCAGATTCTGGGAGTAGATGCACGGTGCTGCTTATTTCGTTTTACAAATTAAACATCCAATATGGCAGGTAGCAATGTATGTGAATCTCCTGTGCTTTATGTAGAACGCTGAGTATGGGGATCATTTTTGGGCAGGGTGGGGTGGAGCGGAAGGTGGTCTGTGCTGATGTCAGAGGGGTCTGAGAAGCTTGAAAAATAAGGGTAACTGTGTGTGCCTGAACCATGCAGGAAGACAGCACTCCTTCCAGAGCTGAGGGAGAGCAGATGTCATGTCTGTGAGCAAACAAGGGGCCAATGCCCAGCGTGGCTCTGGATGGCACAGCCTCCCTGCTATGTCATCCAGATGAAGCCTGGGGCTGTGGAGTCAGCTCGTGAGAAATGGGATCCAGGTCCTGAGCGTGCTGGAACTGGTGAGACGGGGTCATAGCACGCGCCTGCGTTTCCAGCCCTGCCCCTGCCGACGGCCGAGACCTCTTTTCCCACCCCTGCTCCGCCCTCCTCTGGATAATAAGATGCTGTTCTAGTTCACAGAAGTGACACTGGTCTCTTTTCAGAGAAGCAGGGGAGAGGCTGTTTTGTTTTATGGCCCGACATTAAATGCTACAACAGTAATACTAAAAACAATCCTGCTGAAGAACTGCGCGGGCCCCACTCTTGGGGAACTCTGCTGTGGGAGTGCGGATGAGCTGCATGCTGAGCAGGGAGTGTCATTTAGCGGAAATGGTTTTGTGTGCCAGCTAATGGTAGCTGTGTATCAGAAGAGGTGAGAATGCCAAAGGTTTGTCAGATGCATGGAAATTCTGTCATCCCAAGGGAACGTTTGGGAGGCTCTTAGCTTTGTTTTTCTCTGCATACACGTGAGCATTAAGAGACCTTGGGTAGATGAGCTGAAAATAGTCATGATCACCCTTGGCGGTGGCTCGTGGGTTTACAGAGCACTTGCGCAGACTTCGCCATTGATTCTTGAAACCATTTGGGATTCATAGACCAGTCAAGTTGGTTAACAGATATTGGTTAGGTGGAAACGTATATGTTAAGCATAGTGCTATATACAAGGAACTGTAAGCTGTGCTCTTGCTTTCAAGGCACTGATAGTACAGCTGGGGAGGTAAGACTAGGACCCATGCAGTAGAACAGAGGCCAATACGAGGTCAAGCTTGAATGGCGTGGAAGGCTGGAGAATGCTGCGGTAGAGACGTCAGGGCAGGCAGTGGGAGGCAAAAGCAAAGAGCCTAAGAAAGAGCGTGAGCCCACACTCTGAGGTCCGAGGGGCTGCGTTTTGGCCACCAGCTGGGCTCCCTTTGGGCCTGTGGCCAGTCACAGCCCTATGCTCCAGCACAGCTCTGTGCCCACAGCTGAAGCCTTGGCTCTTTGGGGCTCATGGTTTAAAATGCTGTTTTCTTTTCTTTCTTTCTTTCTTTTTTTTTTTTTTGAGACGGAGTCACACAGGCTAGAGTGCAGTGGTGTGATCATGGCTCACTGTAGCCTCTACCTCCTGGACTCAAGCGATCCTCCCACCTCAGCCTCCTGAGTAGTTGGAACCACAGGCATGCACCAACATGCTGATTAATTAAAAAAAAAAATTCTTGTAGAGACAGGGTCTCATTTGTTGCCCAGGCTTAACACACTGTTTTCTCTGCCTGTTCCGTTGGTGTCTCAGCATGGTATCTCTGCCTCCCCTCTGAAGGAATCTGAAGGAAGAGGGTTAACTGCTTGGAGCCCGCCTCTCTCCTGTATCTACTTTCCAAAGTGAGGACAGTTTTTTAAAACAGGACATGTTCATCCCCTCATATCTGCTGAAAATCCGTCTAGCTCTTGGTTTTTGTATAATACAGCAATAGGCAACACAGGAACGTAATTTTGTAGCTGTGTGAGGAGTGAGGCCTAGTGGTTACAACGGGGCCAGACTGTCAAAGATCGCTCCTGTACGGCTCCCGTCCTAGCCCCACAGACGCTGCAAAGGCCGTGGGTCCCGGCCGAAGCTTTCCTGCCCCGGGTGCCTGCAGCTGTGTGGCTCCAAGCTTTGCCCCTGAGCTGAGGAAGATCACACGCCTCTCACTGTATACAGGACTAATTATTACAAAATAGGCAGGGACGGCGTTATGGTTAGGAAATTACAGACTCATTAAAAATCATTTCTAATTTCAAAGTAGCCCTTTTGCCATTATGTATTTTCCCAGTCAAAAATGAGTTGTTTAAGGCTACACAACTAATGAGTGGCGGAGTCCTTGAAAGCCACACAGAGAAATTGGCACTTCATCTAGTAGGCAGCACTCAGTTAATATGTCAATTAACAAATGTTTATTAAGTGTCTGCTAAATACAAGGTACAAAGAACTACAAAGATTCTCCGAGCAGTGAGTGCTGGATGGGGCTTTCAGTGCGAACTTTTCATTGAAGGATAGCACACAGAGGAAACTGAACCTAACCTGAGTGTATCCTAAACTGATCATACCCATGGACCTCACATCAAGGAACAAGATGACCAGTGGCCCAGAAGTCTAATCTTGTCCCCTTTGGGTCCCCTCCCCCAGCCCCACTGCTGGGTCTCCACTCTTGACAGCTTTCCATCTAAATGGAGCGTACAGCCAACACTGTGGGCTTCTGAGGGGAGGGGGTCAGCCTGCGCTTACCTTCAGGGTGGACTGAGAAGAGAAAGACTAGGTCAGTGGTGGCCCTGTCTGTGCCTGGGGCACCACTCTTTGGGGCCATTGGGTCAGATTGAGGAACCCAGCTGGGAGGTGGGAGGGTCTCAGTGGCATTGTGAAGTGCTGCGGATTGGGTGAATACGTTAGCAGTGATGGTGGAGCGCCAGCTCTTTGGAAGGTGAAATGGATAGGATGGGTAATCAAACTGGGTACATAGGAAGAAGATGGAGAGGTTTAAAAAGAAAAAGCTGCACGCCTTCAGGTTGGCTGAATGCCAGCACTATCAATAACCTTGGAGCAAGTCATTTGACTGCTTTAAACTTCAGCTTGCCCTTCTGTCCCATGAGGTGGGTTGGACCAAGTTCCTTTCAGTGTAAAGTTCTAAGTGTCTTGAAATTCAGAGGGGTTATGCTGAAAATCCTGCAGATAGGAAAATTTATAAAGAGTTAAAAGTTCTATACAAATACCAATTACCGTCTCGTTTTCCATCCACCTACCCATCCATTTCATTCATCAATTTACCCACACACTCACTCGCCACTGAAATTTCATTAGTTCTTTCCCAGATTCCCCTTAAATAGAAACTCATAAAGGAATTTGAAGAGAAATGTTTTATAAGACACAAGTACAATTTTACATTTATGATCTGTCCACTTCACCCCACATCAGACTGATACTATTGTCAACAATATCCATCAAGGAATTTAATTTTAGTTTATTTAAATTATACTTAATCAAATGGTAAAGACATCGTTTTATTTGACCTCATTCTTTCCCATCTCTTCCTCTGCTTCTCATTTCATCTCTCCCACCCACTGTCCTATTCTTGGGAGGGAACATGCAATTAACTGACCACAGGGATTCCCAGTGGATAGGTTATAGCGCCATGTAGCTGGTCACAGCCTTGTGAGCAGCCAGCAGTGGCTTCACCCCTCCCGGGTGGGCAGGTGTCCTGACCTGAGTCAGGACAGGGAGAGTGGGGCCCCTGCCAGGCTGCCTCTACTAACGAGGGCCCCCGTGTCTCTGCAGGATGCTGTGAGGGATGCAGGGAAGTGGCTGCGTCCTGCCAACACTGGGGAGAGGGTGGGATGGGAGAAAGGCCTGGACTTTGCAAGGAGTGAAATCCAAGGAGGGGGTACTCCTTGAATGGGAACTCCCTTCCTTCTCCTTCTGTCCACGGTTCACTGGAGAGCATGCATAGTGTGAGCTACCGCTGACCGTCGTGATGCATGGACAGTTTTCTGACCATAGATGACAGCCGCGGGCCGCGACCGTGCTGGTTGCTGCAGTTAAGTATGGGTGACTGAACTCAACGCCTTCCAGGCAGTCCTGTGCGTTTACTTTGCTTCTCCTCATGCACGTGGCAAGGCCACTCTTTGGCATCTGTTTGTTAAAGCTGTTTTTTGCTTTCCTTTGCCTTGTTTATGTACTTGGTGGCCCCTATTTTTCATTTTTCAGATCCCAATCCAATCCTATCTTGCAGGTCTGATCACAGCACAGTTGATTTGGGTCACTGTGATTTTTTTGAGACCTTAGAACTTTGTTCCTGAGAGAAATGAAGACCAAACATGTAATTTCTGAAATCACGGATTACGGATTATAACAAATTTACCAGAATTCTTCCAGAGAAGTTAGATATTACCTGGTTTTTACCAAGCTTTTCTCAGCCAGAGGTGTCCATTGAATTAGAATTTCCAGAAGGTTAGGGCCTGGCATCTCTGTTTTGAAAAGCCCTTGATGACTTCGACCTATCTATGGGCAAAGGCCCTTTCCAGTTGTAAAATCTTATTAACGTCATGATTTTTATTTATGTATTTTTTTATCAGAGTAACATACATATAGCTAAAAAAAAAAAAAAAAATTAAATAGTGCCAAAAACTATACAGGTGGCTCTTGGAGATCCTGCAGTTTGGCTCTAGATGACCGCGACAAGTGAGCCACATGAACGTTTTGGTGTCCAGTGCCTATAAAATTACGTTTACACTGTACTGTAGTCTGTGAAGTGTGCAGTAGCATTGTGTCCAAAAGAACATACACACTTTATTTTAAAAACTGAAAAATGTTAATGATCACTGGAGCCTTAGCAAGTTGTAACCTTTCAGCATTTAATTGGCTGACAGGGTCCTGCCTCATGTGGATGGCTGCCAACTGATGGGGCAGGGGGTGGTTGCTGAAGGTAGGGGTGACTGTGGGAATTTCTTAAAATAAGACAATAACAAAATTTGCTGCATCGATTGGCTCTTGCTTTCACGCAGCATTTCTCTGTAGCATGTGGTGCTGTTTGATAGCATTTTACCCGCAACAGACAGACCTGGAGTAGTTGGCAGATGTTTTCTGGAAAATGAATGACATGAGCCTGCACATTAAGGAAAACAATTGACAGTGTTTGTTTCCACTAATAAAATTTGAGATTTCAAATAAAATAAAATTTGGAAACCTTATACCTACCACTATGAGCCTGGCAACTTCTTTTTTGTTGTTGTTGTTGTTGTTTTTGAGACAGAGTCTCACTCTGTCGCCCAGGCTGGAGTGCAGTGGCGCGATCTCAGCTCACTGCAACCTGAGCCTCCTGGGTTCAAGTGATTCTCCTGTCTCAGCCTCCTTAGTTGCTGGGATTACAGGCACCCGCAACCATGCCTGGCTAATTTTTGTATTTTTAGAAAAGATGGAGTTTCACCATGTTGGCCAGGCTGGTCTCGAACTCCTGACCTCAGGCGATCCACCCACCGTGGCCTCTCAAAGTGCTGGGATTACAGTGGTGAGCCACCACACCTGGCCGAGCTTGGCAACTTCTTAGTACTTAAGACATTTCTGATGAGATCATGGTAATGTTAATGAGTGTGGATTTTAAAAAATATATTGGAGAATGAAATATACAAGATCTGTATAGTTCAGTGAGCCAGTATTTTCCAAATGTTCAATGCATGATGATACAAAATAATCTATGGGTAAAAAATCCACTCAAGGTGCAGCAAAGAGCAGTGAATTTTAATGTGATAGCATACAAAAAGTTCGTTGATGTGGTTTCAGATAGTACATCTCATATAATCTGAAGGAAATTACCACTTGATAATTTTTGGTGTAGTATCAAACAAAAAGAGTCATGATTATGTAAAATAGCATTTTAAGATACTTTTCTGTTTTCTAATGTTAGATATGTGTGTGAGGTAGGGGTTTCCGCATATGCAGTCACTGAAACCATGAATTGCCACAGGCAAATGCAAAAATGGATGAGAGTCACCCATCCTTGATCAAACCACATATTCCAGAAATTCGCAAAAATATACAAAAATGCTGCTCTTCTCACTAAACTTTTTTGGAAAAAATAGTTATTTTTGTAATAAATATTTGTTAAAATATAATGGGTTCATTATTGTTTTTAAAATGAATGAAGAAAAATATTTTAAAAATCTTAGCTGAATTTCACATAGAGTAGATACTGATAGATTCAACAACATAAACCAAAGCTCTTTGGGGTTTTCAATAATTTTAGAGTGCAAAGGGGTCCTGAGACCAAACAAGTTTGAGAACTGCTGATTTAGAGTTTGGAACCCACTCCTTGCTCTGCAATCCACTCCTGAAATAAATGGGTAAATCCTGGACATGAATGTATGTTTGTGAAATGGATTTTTTTTTGTGGGAAAACTGAGTGCAGATGAAAATTAATTAAAAAGTATCACTTCTTTGTCTTTTTCTCTCCTCCTTTTCCTGTACCCATGAGAGCCATAGTTTGAACAGCAGGAAGCATATGCTGTCATTGCAGAGCTGCCTTCTCATAGAAAGCCTGAGCAGGAGCCTGAGAATAAAACAGTGCAAGTGCGGGAAAGCTGCAGGTGCCGAAATACAAGTGAACGTGGGTAGAATAACAGCATTCACTTGCCCGTGATGTTAAAACACTGGCTTTCACAGCGTGTCAGCTTGTTTGAGCACCTTAGCTGTTCCGTAAATCTGGTTAACACTGGTCAACCTTAAGCGTTGTGTTGCTTTTAGTCAAAGGTGACTTTGAAGTGCGTTATATAAGGAGAAACTGTGGAAGAGAGGCCTAGCAGAGGAGGAAATGCAGACATAAAGAACTTTCTCTTTTCCATTGCTTCCTCAGATCCTCTGTCGATGGGTCCTCAGAAAGCTCTGGAAACCATCGGTGCAAATTTACAGAAGCAGTACGAGAACTGGCAGCCAAGGGTAAGCGTGCTTCACTTGCTCTTCCCTTTCCTTCTTACAGGGAAACTCCAGTTCCTTGGTTTCCAACACTCTTTGGATCCAAGTGAGAATTCTGTGCACACCCTGCCCTTGTGTGGCATGGCGCCTGCGCACTGCGTTTCGTGTGCCTGCGTTCCGCCTGCTGGGTGTTCGTGGCTGTGTTGTCTTGACAGCGTACGCATTATTGTGAGTCTTGCATTGGACAGTCCAACTTATTTTGCTTAAGTTTGTTCCAGATTTTTAGAAAAGAAAAAGTATTCTTGTCACTCTTAACCATGGTTTTAATTTTTCTCAGGAAGTGTATTTTCAATAATTTTTCTGCAACCTCAACTAGTTAACGCTGTTCCTCATGTCTTCAGTTTCACATAGTTGAGAAAAAAACACCCAACATTCAAAAGATAACACCTATTATATGCTTTGTCTTTGATTCAAAAGATAAGGTTGTTTTTAGGGAGCCAGTTACCAATTAGTGTGTGGGGTTTTTTTTTTTTTTGCTTGTATCTTACAGTTGTTTTTTTTTTGTGTGTTTTTTTTTTTTTTTAAAGAAAAGTGGCTTAGAATGTAACTGTGTCAAATTGCCTTTCAGATCTTAACTTACTTGTAATCCACCCAAAGACCTTTAGCCTTTCTTATTAACTGGTTTGGAGTTTTAATAAATTTAATAAAAAACTAGGAATCTGGGCGCTTATGGAAGTGCCCTATATTCAGCTTTGCATGGTAGATGGACCGAGTTACCTAAAGGAACATAATGAAGAACGCAGGTTGAGAAGGTGCCTTACCTGCGCGTCTCCTGCAAGTTTTACTCTCCCCTTTTGGATGAAAGCCTCATGGAAACACATGATTTATGGAACCTTTTGAACACTTATTTGGTTGGAATTTTGATTTGTGGATCATTTATCCACATGATCTGGGATTTAGAGATTCCTTATACATTATTTACATTCTTAGAGTAAGAGAACAGCCAAAAATGAATTTTTTCCTGCCTTTAAAAATGCCCTTAGGTCATTTCTGCTTTTGCTTCCAGTCGTGAGCTAATTGTTAGGAAGCATCTCTGTGTCTTAGGGTGTACCTTTGTGCTTGCATTGCCAACTTGTCAAGTCAGTAACAGCAGACTTTTGTTCTTTAGAAGGCAGTGTCTTCCTGGGTTCTTGATTGATGCCTAATGGCTTGACTTTTTCCTCTCTTAAATTGGTTGCTTCTTGGTGGTTTATGTAAACATGCCGTAGCCTTCTTCTTGAGAGCGCAGTGCGTTTGGGGATGGGATGGGGACCGGAGAGAGATTTGGATGATGGAGTCCTGTAAAAATGTAGTCGAGATGCCTCGCGTTTTCCATAGAAAATAGCTTCTTCGAAGACTCTGAAGGTACCCTAGGGTCTCCGCATGGTGAGACGGGCGCTTGCAGGAGTGTGGGGCAGAGTGGCGGTGTTGGAAGATATGGCCGTGTTGGCATATGGCATGTCGTTAACCAACACTGTGGGAATTCAGAGGAATGCCTTTCTGGCTACTTCTGGCCATCTTCTGGGTTTGGCTTTGTACCTTTGCGTTTTACTAGATACATTTGTTTAAAAAAGAATGTAACCCAATAAATTCAGATTTACCAATTTTGTTCTTTCTAGAATGAGTCTCTGCTATTATAACTAGTTTCTTCTTTTCCAAGAATTATTAGATCGGGAAATATAGCCTTTCAGAATACAGGTGTTTAATATTTCAGGATATGTATGTGTATTCCATTTGCTATGATTTACAGTTTTTTTTTTTTTTTTGAGTGCTAAGAGTTGATTTACTGCTGCCTTTATTATTAGTTTCGCTTGGTAGATATCAGCTAGTTAATGCTAGCTGACAGGAAATGGAATCTTCTAAAGTGGCATCTGTTATTTTTAATCTAAATTTCTGTCTAGGAGCAGATCTCTCCATGGCATTGAGAAGAGGCATCATGATGTAGGGAAGGCGACCTTTACATACAGGTCAGTGATGACAGCCAGAAAGGTGACAGTGTAGACTCAGTACAGGATGGAGGATTCCCTTCCCATGACAGTGGCACAATTGTACTCGGACGGCGAGTGCAAAGGAGTGCAGTCCTCTGAATGATCTGTAGTCTGGGAAAATTTGTTAAAGTTGGCCAGATTTCAAGAATGGATGTGCAAAATAGTTTTCTGAGTAAGAGATCGTTTGAAGGGCTGGTGAGATGGAGAATGTGTCAAGATTACAGGGTGCTTCGGAAAAGGTACCAGCGCAGGCGGGATCCCATCTGGGCTGGTTTATAAAGTGGAATCTGGAATAAAGTATCCGCTGCAGCCTAGAAGGAAGCTGTTCATGCACACAGAGTGGGATCTCTTGTCTGCATTCAGGAAGCAAAACCACAACAATGGATACCTAATATTTGCTTTTCGAATGCCAACACCATTGCATTCATTTTTTAGCGCAATAAAAATGTTTAAAATTTTCCTGCTACTATCCACGAGCGGGCCTCATCTATTTTAGAAATTAGCCTAAGGTAACGGATGTCACAGGATACCTCTGACCGGCTCTCTGGTGTGAGCGTGAGGCTGTGCCATATGCACTGGGTAATAATAGCACCTGCCCCGGTGCGCGTGGCACACTGCTCCTCACAGCTTTCCGTGGATTACAGGACAGAGGGAGGGAGGCCTGGCATAGACAGCGTGGCTCTCAGTGTGGGGTAGACCTCATGCTGCCTTCTAGAGTTTGCACGAAACAGGAGGCACTTAGCAAACTCAGATGTTTGTGTGCAAGGGACCTGGTTCCTGACTGTAAATCAGGGTCCTTTGAAACATCGCAAGGCTAAACACACACCACTTGATTGCACTCTACAGGGCTCTTGAGTTTCTGCAGTAATAAAGAGAGGTTGATGTGCCATCTGCAATAAAACAATGGGGGCGTTATTAAATTTCCCAGACCTTCAATGGAAAGACCCATATATCTGGTTTTCTCTTTCTCTGTGTCTTTATTGCAAGAGTGGAAAACCTTGGGTCATTTAATGAAAATGAGGTTATTTTCATTAAAGTTTGTCGGAATCGTTGCCTCCACGCTGGCATGGATGGGAGCAGAGTAGAAAATGCCTGTTTCCTCAACGGTAGCGTCCATCCAGGAGGTGCAGAAAGCCGACCCCGGAACCCCCTTTGGCTGCACCAGAGTGGTGCCTGTAAGCCTCTGATGATGTCCTTGCTGATGCTGAAACGCTTGGACTTGTTCTTCTTCATTTTTCTAGCTTTTGATATAGGTGATTCCAGTTCAAAAGGAATTGAGAGAAACCATGGTGATTATATTTTTTTCTGAAGGCTGCCAGCCACTATCTGGCCCGTATTTCCTTGCTTAGGCCCATTGAGCCCTTTTCTAAATAATTTATCAGTTTGCCACTGATGAAATGTTTCTTCTGATTAAATTTAAGGCCTTGCCTTATTACCTCGTAGGTGCATAAATTTGTGTTCTGCCAGAGATTGGAGGAAAAATGCCGACCGTTGTTTCAGTGGAAAATTCTGCAGTAAAACCTCACTCATTCCATCATAAGTCTCAAATGAAAGTTTTATTGGGAGATGGGAGTAGGAGATTATTATAAAGCTGGGACCATACAGTGAAGAATTTATCTTTTCAGAGAATTTTTCTAACAAATTGGGGCTACTGGCAGTTTAGTACAGGATGGAAGTTAGGAGCTGGAGCCTGTGGAAAAAGACAAGCAGGAGGGGCCTCGCTCTCTGTGTCCTTCTTTCCCCAGAGAGAGTGGACAACACCAGAAGCAGAGGCCACACCTCTTTACTTGGGGTGAGCTTTAATTCTTCTGGTGCCTTAAAAATAAGTTTCTATGGGAATATGTATCATTTACTAAGGAAGATGAAACAGCGTGGCAGTGCCTCCACCGACCGAGTCCGTCTGTCGGGCAGGTGTGTCTAGGGGAGGAGGCGGAAGGTGCTCCTCGGTCACGGAGCCACGTTGTTGTAGAAACTCGTTCTCATCTTGTGCAGGTCTGCGAGTAGTGAAGGCAGCAAGTCCTGTGTGGCGGCCATGGGGCTTCCAGGGAGCTGAGTGGTCAGGTTGAGGCAGTTTCCATGTGGCCGACAGTTCTTAGTTATCCACGCACAGCCCTGGTTTGTGGATTACAGTGAACAGATTTTGAATGTCAGCCTCCCTTCAGTTCACCGTGCTTCTCAGATGTGTCACAGTTAATTTGTAGTTGAGGGATGAAAGTTGGCTTTACTGTTAGATAAACATGTTTTTTATGGTGCCTAACCCCAAGCAGAGTATGTTCAAGGAGAGAACAAAACAGCTCCCAAGATCTGGTCCATTAGCCTGGTAGAAATTGTTATTGCATTTTAATGTAAATGACAATCATCCTTTCGTGGTATTGATAATAGAGTTGTTTGTGTGCTTTTGTGAGATGCTTTGAATGAACTGAAGCTGATGACTATACCTCCTGTTGGGAGGAGAGGGTTTGGGGAGCAAGGGGGTTGAGAAGGCCAGTGGTGGACAGTTTTGGTTCTACTTAACAGGTGTGTCGTTTGGATTTTAGGCACAAGTGTTATTTGCAGAACTGAATGTTTATGTGTAATTCTGTGTTGTTTAGGGGTTTGGAGTGAGGATAATTGGAATCCAGGCGTCTTCTCCTTGTCTCTGAATGGGGCTGCTGCTTGACCTGTCCGCCTCACGGGGAGTGTCATGTGGCCATGTGTGACAAACTGTGAAACCCTTGGTATTGAGTGCTTACACTGCTAGGTGTGGTGGGAGGCGCCTAGTCAGGCAGCCGGGTTGGCTTTGGGGAGCACTGCACAGATGGCTTCTAAGATCCACTTGTCTTCTTTCCCCTGGGATGATTAGACAGGCCTCTGCTTTGTGGGCAAAGCAATCGGTATTAGCACAAGTCACTCGCTTGCCTGTGCCCCCCACCCCCAAATGTTTTGGAATGAATTTTATAGATGGATGTCGATATGGCTTGGCTGTGTCCCCACCCAGATCTCATCTTGAATTGTCACTCCCACAATTCCCACCTGCCTTAGGAGGAACCCAGTGGGAGGTAATTGAGTCATGGGGGTGGGTCTTTCCTGTGCTGTTGTCCATAGTGAATAAGTCCCACGTCCCTGCACGAGCTCTCTCTTGCCTGCCACCATCCATGTAATATGTGACTTGCGCCTCCTTGCCTTCCGCCATGATTGTGAGGCCTCCCCAGCCATGTGGAACTCTAAGTCTGTTAAACCTCTTTCTTTTGTAAATTGCCCAGTCTTGGTTATGTCTTTATCAGCAGCGTGAAAATGGGCTAATACAGATGCAGTCAAGACCCATAAATCAGTGGGTTCTACCTTTTCTTAGGGTTTTCAGGCTCAGATGTGGATAATTGGGGAAGAAGCAGCTAAGTTGCCCTAGGATAGTACTCCACACCTGGAGGTGCTCCAAAGCTATTTGTGCAACAGCCCAAGGTGGACTGTTACTTGCAATGACTCCTGCTTGGGGCATTCACGTTGTGACATTAGTTCCAAATTGACAGTCCAGTTCAGCTGGTGAAAATGGCCCTATAATTGCGATTGGTGGCATCCCCTGGCATGCTGCCTGATGCCATTACCATTCCGTCATCCATCCCCTTCTTGCTGTCTGCCCTGCCGCCAGCCCTCCCTCCTCCTGCCTACACTCACCTGACTTCCTTCTCAGTGGGTCCTAAGGTTGGGCTTCATCCACCTTGAGTTTCTGTGACAAGCTGCCAGTGAGGACTCATGGGCAAAGGCAGAACTGTGGGTGGATGGCTCACAGCTTGCATAATTCAGTACCTGGTGTGAAACACTTTGCCTGTGTACTCGTTAAATTTGCAGGACAGTACAGACAATATCTTCTGGTTGTCTTGGGGTTAACTGTTGTGTTTTGATGGTTTCAGTTAACTGCTTACTGCCCAGAAAGTTAAGAACTGTTCCTATGACCAACGTTTTACTTATATTTTTGCCTTGGCCTCAGCAGTGCTCTCCCACTTCGTCTTCCCTCCTCTCTAGCGCTTCTCGCCTGACAGCTTTTCCACGTGCGTGCCGTGTTCAGTGAGAATTCTGATTCATGCTCTTCAGCCAGAAGCCTTCATAGTCAGCCCTGCCCACGCACTTCCTGCCTTGCCCTGCCCCAGAGGCCATGGTATTGGAAGCAGCTTCCTGGAAGGGAGCTTAGATTATGCAAAGCAGTTTATTCCGGACTCTTTAGACCAATTGCACCAGAGCATAAAGGTGTTGTTACCCACTGCCATCCCTCCAAGTACCTTAGTGACGTGACCTATAAATTCTTTTAGGCACACCAAACACATTACAGAAAGAAGAATGAAAGAAAGGCATCGTTCTGCAGCCGCCTGGAGGATGGCAGCCTGTTGTGACTAGACCCATCAGGGTTTCAGTCCATTAGAGCTGGTCCCGGAGGGGGCCCCTGCTGGCCAGCCCTGTGTTGGACTCTTGCTCTCTGAGGCCACCGAGGGGATTCACTAGAGAGCCCATTTGGGATTGAAGAGCACGCGTGTTGACTGGAGTGGGTTGCAGCATGGGCCGCAGCCTGTTTGAACACTGCCCAGGGAGGATTGGTGGAGTCCGCCTCCTCCCTTCTGCCTCGTAGGTCCGCAGAGTCGTGCTGGGCCCACCACTCCTTCCCTTCCTGGGCGGGAGCGCCCCTCTCACTGGTAGGGGAGCTCCCCGGGAAATGTGGTCTCCTTTCTACCACTGCACTGAGGGGTGGGGTGGGGGAGCTTAACTGTGGAAAGAATGTGAACTGGTTTAGTTCTGGCTTTGCCACTTCTTAGAAATGTAACTCTGGACAAGTTACTATTTAAACTTTTAAGATTTGTACATGCAAATGAGAATTAATGGACAGAATAAAAGTATATAAAGCATTTGCACCAGGGAGGCCATGGTGGTTGGTCATCAGATCCTTATTTCCCATCCCTTTCTGTCCCTTATCCCTTCCTCTCCCTCATGGTTGAGGTGGTGGAGGCCCCTCCCAGAACATTCTGCCCAGGAGTCTTGCTGCCTTAAGCCCCTCCCCATCCTGCCTTATCTCCGGTTTTATCCTCTTGCCGGGATAACTGCACTCCTGACTCTTCCTCTACTAATTGACCTATTGAAGTGTAATATTTTTAGAGAGAAATAGGGGCTTAAATCTGTCCTTAACAGGCCTCTCGAGGATATTGTCTTTCATCATCATGTTCCCTTTAACAAGGGAGTTGTCTGTGTGTGTGACAAATTGCAAATGAGGACCCCCCACCGTCAGGCTGGGGACTAAAACTGTAGCTCAGCTGTTGTCGTTTCACAGATCTCACGTGCCATGTGTGTTTCCTGAGTTAACTTGGGGACCGTGATACAGAGCGATGTGGAGATGGCTCTGAAGGACAGGCAGGTGCCAGGCGAGGGATGGAAGTGCTGCTTCTAAGTCAGAAAGTGGAAGGTGTGATGATGTGTTAAAGAATGGAAAGCTAAATTTGGAGGTGACGATGAGGAACCCACCGTATGCTCGCCATATGCAACTAGGAAGAGTTGTAAAATCCTGCTCCAGCCAAATTGGAAAGTGCTGATCAAGGGGGAAACGATCAATAACAGATTGGAGGGGGACGGCCACTTCAAAGTGTCTGTGGTACTTATTTCATTTTGCAGGGGAAACCATATGTCACAGTGGTGTTCATGAATTTGGGTGTTCACAAGGGCTTCTGGACAGCTCCCTCCCAAATGCCCGCGATTTACTTGTTGGTGTGACACATAATGGAGATTTTTAAAAAATGGACATAAAAAGCACATAACGTCAAGTTCACCATTTTAAAGTGTACAACTCGGCTGGGCGCAGTGGCTTGCGCCTGTAATCCCAGCACTTTGGGAGGCCGAGGTGGGCAGATCACCTGAGGTCAAGAGTCGGAGACCAGCCTGGCCAACGTGGTGAAACCTTGTCTCTACTAAAAATATAAAAAAAATGTCCGGGCGCGGTGGCTCACGCCTGTAATCCCAGCACTTTGGGAGGCCGAGGCAGGTGGATCATGAGGTCAGGAGATTGAGACCATGGTGAAACCCCGTCTCCACTAAAAATACAAAAAATTAGCTGGGTGTGGTGGCGGGTGCCTGTAGTCCCAGCTACTCCGGAGGCTGAGGTAAGAGAATTGCTTGAACCCGGGAGGTGGAGGTTGTAGTGAGCCGAGATCGCGCCACTGCACTCCAGCCTGGGTGACAGAGCGAGACTCCATCTTAAAAAAAAAAAAAAAAAAAAAGTGTACAACTCAGTTGGCTTTTGACATCTTTGCAATCTTGTGCAACTATCATAACTGTCTAGTTCCAGAACACTTTTCTTACTCCAAAGGGAAACCCAAAACCCATTGGCAGTCACTTTTCATTTCCCCTCCCCCAGGCCCGGGCAGTCGCCAGCCTGCCTTCTGTCTCTGGAGATGCCTGTTCTAGGTACTCCACACAAATGGAGCCATGCAGTATGTGGCCTTTTGCGTATGGGCTCTTTCACTTAGCATCTGGAATGTTTTCAGGATTCCTCCATGCTATCGCAAGTATCAGTGATTTAATCCTTCTTGTGTGTGCGTGTGTAGAGATAGGGTCTCGCTTTATTGTTCAGGCTGGTCTTGAACCCCTGGCTTCAAGTGCTCATTCTGCTTCAGCCTCAACTCTTTTTATAGCTGAAAAACATTCCATTGTATGGCTTTTCTACATTTCTATTTTATGCGTTCATCTGTTGATGGACACTGGCATGGTTTTCACCTTTTGGCTATTTGAATAATGCTGCTATGAATATGTGCATACTAGTGTTTGTGTGGGCCTCTGCCCACGAGTGGGATTGCTGGGTCATATGGTGACCCTGTATTTTACCTCCCTGAGGCACTCCCAGTCTGTTTTCCACAGTGGCTGTACTATTTCCTCATGTCTACTAGCAGAGTCTGAGGGCTCCCCTCTCTCCGCATCCTGGCCAACATTTGTTACTTTCTGTGTTCTTACCTTGTTGTCATGATGATAGTCCTAGTGGGTATGAAGTGGAATCTCCTCGTGGTTTTGGTTTTCATTTCCCTGATGATTAGTGATGTTGCCCATCTTTTCATGTGCTTATTGGCCATTTGGAGGAGTCTCTATTCAAGTCCTTTGTGCATTTTTTAGTTGGGTTGTTTGTCTTTATTGTTGAGTTCTGTGAGTTCAAAATGGAGACTTTTAAGTTGAATAAGGTATAATTTCTGTTGTGAGGACTTGTTTCCTTTCCAAATAATATGTGTGGTGTCTGCTGAGAGCCTCATGGTAACATTTAATTCTTAAAAGAGCCTTTGTCTTGATAGATTTGTTTCATAAAACTATTAAGAGGTTCAGCCAGGCACCGTGGCTTATGCCCGTGGGAGGCCAAGACAGGAGGATCCTTTGAGCTCAGGAGTTGGAGACCAGCCTGGGCAACATAGCGAGACCTTGTCTCTAATTAAAAAAAGAAAAGAGGTTCTATGACTATTGACTATACTGATCATATATATACTGTATAATTTAATACCAATCCCTTAAGATTCCTGTGTGTTTTCATTAGGAGTCTTTTGGTTTTCTTAGAGCTGTGGTCTCTCCACCTGGAGTGTATGTCGAGAGAAAGCTCCTGTCGGGGTGAGTGCAGGCAGAGTGGCCGAGGAGCTGGGCCTCTGTGAAGTCTGGGTGCGGCTTGGAGGCTCATGGTGGACTGGGAGCTTGGCAGGAGGGGTAGTGCGTGTCCGTCCACACCAGTGCCCGGTCTCCACCATGCTGCGGCCCTGTGGGTCTCTGCTCCCCACTCAGCAGTTACGCTGCAGGACGATCCTTGCCCTCCCTGTGCATGAGCGCTGGGTCCTTCCTTTCTGATGTAGTCATCTTTGATGGGACTTCATCTGCTTGGGCCCAGGGGTCCCCACAGGAGCCAGCTGTGCTCACATCCTAGTGGTCTCTGGTCCTAAACCACCTCCTGACCTTTCCTCCGTTACTTCAGCTTCAGCTCTCTGCATTGTGTCGCTGGATTTTCAAGATTAAATTTCCCGCACAAGAGTGTTTGATGCTTCCCTGGATGGCCAGGCTGTACGGCCAGTGTTAAAAGACAGACAAGTGCCACCCAGGGGCAAGGAGTGTGTGGTTCAAAGTCCCTGAGAACAGATGCCAGATGCCAGATGCCAGGCTTAGGTGGTGCCATTTACTTCCAGCAAGAGGAGAGAGAGGGTATACCAGATCCAGTGCCCTGTGATGGTGGCCCCTAGGCCAGGGGGTCACACCCTCACTTTGGGCTACAGTAGAAGGAGATTCTCCCACCCTGTGGGGTCTGAAACACAGAAAACTGGGGGCATGCCTGAGGGCCATTGATGCAGGTGCTAAGGCACAACAGAGGAGCCATGGAGGTAGAAATCAGGAAGCCCTCCCAGGTGAGGGCTGCACAGGCTATGGTGAGGGTGCTCCCCTCGGTGGGCTCCCGGCCCAGCACATGGAAGACGGAGCGCAGTCCACTGCCTTCCCAACCCAGAGAGGCCGATCAGCTCTGCTTAGCTTCATGCAGTGCCCCGTGTAACTGGCCCATCTGTGGGTTGGTTCTGAGGGAGTGAGGCTGCCCTCTATAATCACCTGTGACTGGAGGGCTGGGTGGCAGGATTTAAAGCGCATAGCAGAACCGGAGGATTACCCATGGCTTGTATAAGGAAGGGTCTCTTCTAAAGGGCTGCATGTGTGGCAGGCTCCTTAATCAACACGCTACTTACCCTGGACTGGAACATGCCCTAAAGTCAAGTCATCTTTGTGTAGAATTTTTGGTTATAAGTTTTGTTTTTATAAACAAAAATCTTAGCTAAATTCCAATAAAATCCAAGAAGAAAGCACAAATAATCAGGGAGAAATAACTCAAGATTTGAGGAAATCAAGAGTCATAAAAGAGTGCTTTGCAAAACTTTGCAGATAAATTGGAAAACTTGTATGCGATGCATAATTTTCTAGGAAAATATAAATGACCATAATTGACCTCAGAAAAGATAGTAAAGAAAAATAAATGGATAAACATAGAAGAAAGAGAAAGTTACCAAACCATTCCTCTTCTAATCCTCCTCCCTCTGAAGGATTTCAAACTTGGAAAGAACACAGAATTATTTAAGACTTACTTCTGTTATGGGAAGATATCTAAAACATAGTTTATTTATTTATTAATTTAGAGACAGAGCCTTGCTCTGTCACCCAGGCCGGAGCGCAGTGGCATGATATTGGCACTGCAGCCTCCACCTCCTGGGCTCAAGCGATTCTCCTGCCTCAGCCTCCCGAGTAGCTGGGACTATAGGCACGTGCC
Source organism: Hylobates moloch (assembly GCF_009828535.3). Lineage (NCBI taxonomy): Eukaryota > Metazoa > Chordata > Mammalia > Primates > Hylobatidae > Hylobates > Hylobates moloch. The sequence continues at coordinate 324,000 of NW_026652340.1, forward strand.
ACCACGCCTGGCTAATTTTTGTATTTTTAGTGGAGACGGGGTTTCACTATGTTGGCCAGGCTGGCCTCAAACTCCTGACCTCAAGTGATCTGCCTGCCTCAGCCTACCAAAGTGCTGGGATTATAGGTATGAGCCATATATATTTTTAAATTTATATTTATTTGTTTCTATATTTTTAGAGGTGTCTTGCCCTGTTGCCCAGGCTAGAGTTCGGTGATGCAATCATAGCTTACTGCAGCCTCAACCTCCTGGGCTCACGCTCTCCTCTTGCCATATCCTTTCGAGTAGCTGGGACCACAGATGTGTGCCCCCGTCCCAACGCAATTTTTTAATTTTTTTTTTTTTTGTAGAGGTGGTGTCTTGCTTTGTCACTCAGGCTGGAGTGCAGTGGTGTGATCATGGCTCACTAACCTCGAATTCCTGGGCTGAAGTGATCCTCCTGCCTCAGCCTCAGGAGTATCTAGGACTACAGGTGTGAGCCACAGTGCCCAGCTTAAAATACGTCAAATTTAAAATGCAAAAGAAGAAAATGTATTCAACAGTTTTAGTGTATGCACATATGACTGATGGAGTCAGCCGTTCCTGCTTGTCATATGTAGTGTGTGTAGGTGGGTGTGGCACATGTGTACATGAGTGGGTAGATCCGTAGATAGATGGAGGGCAAGTCGGTGGATCTGCCCCTCCTCCACTCACTCAGATGCCATAGAGTGAACACAGAAGGGAGACATCAGCCTGTGGCTTCCTTAGTCGTTCTCATTTTCCTTCGCCTCTTGGTGTCTTGCTGTGTTGACTGATTCTAGTTTTGAAAGCAGCATATTGGGTCAAAATACATTTTTTTTTATTTGAGACAGAGTCTCTCTCTGTCACCCAGGCTGGGGTGCAGTAGCGCAATCTCAGCTCACTGCAACCTCCGCCTCCCAGGTTCAAGTGATTCTCTTGCCTCAGCCTCCCGCGTAGCTGAGATTACAGGCATGTGCCACCACGCGCGGCTAATTTTTGTATTTTTATTAGAGACGGAGTTTCATCATGTTGGTCAGGCTGGTCTCAAACTCCTTGTAGGTGAGCCACCTGCCTTGGCCTCCCAGAGTGCTGGGATTACAGGTGTGAATCACCACGCCCGGCCTCAGAATACATTTTGAATCAGGTCCGTACTGACTTCAGAATCTAACTCCAGAATAAAATTTGATTCTAAGGGTCAACGGTACCACAAATGAGGCAGAGCACAGAACATTTGTCACTGTGACTTGGGGCAGATGCAGAATGGGACTTTCACCTTTTTACACAAAACCCTTCTATGTGCCTTCTGTTTTAAAACCATGTTTATTTTTTACTTTAATAATAGGCAACTAATTTAAAATACCTATTCACCATCTGTCATCTCAGAGTAGGAAGGGGACTGTGAGGCAGAAGGAGCCACTTGGGACTTTTGCCTTTGGGTTGTGACATTTGTCTGTAGTTCTTTCACTTCTGTCCGTCTCATTTGTTTCTGTGCCATGCATGTGACGTGATGAGCTGGAAAGACTGCATGGGGCCCATGTGAGTGCTCACATCGAAGGGGCAAGCATTAATTGCCCTCTAGTTGACAGAGCTGTTTCAGGGATGGCTAGTTCCTCTGTCCGGAACACTTGTATTGACTGGGAGGGAGCCGCGGGGACACTGCCCATAGCGGTAGGAGAGCAAGCAGGAGGGGCTCTGCCCAGGGCTGTTTCCTTTGCCTTTGTTTACCAGCATAAAGTATTAAAGCAGCTAAATTATCATGGGCATTTTAATCCAATTTCTCAGCGTTTCGTCATTTGAAGAATAGAAGTCTCTTTGTTTTCACAGCCCTGTTCCTGCTTGTTTAAATTTGAATATATTTCTATTCATTCAGCTGATAGAAATTCTTTACTTTTAAACTGAGGGAGAAAAAAGAACAGGTTGACTAGGGATCAGAATGTGATTTCAGTGGGACTTTATTGGGCCCTTGTTAGGGAGGGGTTTGGACCTGGGGACTTGGAGTCTATACTGATGGCAGAAGCAAGCTCCAGAAAAGAGCAGGCTCCAGCTTTGCAAGGTAAACCTCAGAGAGTGTAGTGAGGGTGACAGCCAGCACCTCTCCCTGCTGAGGGGAGAGGGAGTCCAGATTGTTAGGATCTTATAACCTGATCTTTTTCATGCCTTTGACTCCTGCTTTGGTCTGTTAGGTCTTAGCTTTTGATAGCCAAAGTAACCAGCTGACTTTCCTTTTTTTTTTTAAATCTCCTTTATTTTTTTCACAAGGCTGTTTCTCAGTGTGAATATGTTGCTTTCATATTCCCAAAGCACTCACTGAATGCATAAAGGCTGAGCAATGCAGCAGTGATACTACTAACCAGCTCTTAGTTTACTGGGTGACCTTTGGCTGGTTGTCGAGTGGCCACTCTACCTCCAGTTTGCCCTGTCTGGAGATGCAGCCAGGACTGTAGATTCCTAGGGGAGGGCTGACTTACTGGGGCATTTATTTACTGGATAGGGGAGTTTTTAATCTTTTAGTTGGAATATTTAGTCCATTTACATTTAATCTAGTTATTGATACACTGTGTATCTGGGGTTAAATCCACCACCATCCTATTTATTTTAGTTTCGTCTCACCTGTTCTTTATTTTTTCTCTTTTCTTGATTTCTTTTGTATTAAGTAGTTTAAAAAATTATTCCATTTTCTCCTTCTATTAGTGATGTATCAGAGAATACATAAGCTACATATTTGTTTAGTGGTAACCCTAGTAAATTACTACATACCCTTACTGTGAGAAGTGGTTGAAGTTAGCACTTCCACCACTTGGCCAGACAGTGCAAGAATCTTGATGCATTTAACCCTCCTATCCACCCCCCTTTACTTTGCGTGGTGTCACCATCATGGGTTGGAGTTTCTACGTGGATTTTAAACCCCACAGTATACAGTCAATATTTATTTAGATTTATCTGCTTCTTTATACTTTTTAATGTTCTTTATTCTTTCCTGCATTTCTGTCCTTCTGTTCAGGGTCATGTTTCTTCAACCTGAAACACTTCCTTTAATATTTCTTTTAGGGTGAAGCTACCAACAACAATTTAGTTTCTGCGTATTTTACCTCTATTTCATTTTTGAAGGATATTTTTGCTGTGTGTAGAATTCTATGTCAACTTTTTTTTTTTTTTTAAAGTTTAGAGGTGTTTTTCCCTTCATCTCCTTTCTGTTAAAACGTCACGCTGACTGTAAGTCTTAATATTGGTCCTTTGAAGGTTTCCCCCCAAACCCCACGTCCAGCTGATTTGGTTTGTATTACTTTACGGAGATGTTCTTAGCTGTGGACTACTTCATATGTATCCTTTTTGATGCTCCTTGAACCTGTGGCTTGCTGTTTCTCAGTACTATCACTTAAGACACTGGTTCTCTGCCATTCTGTCTCCTCTCCCGCTGACGCTCATTAGAATAGGTTAGACCTTTTCACCATGTCCTGTACATTTCCCACGTTCTGTTCTGAGCTTTTTTCTTGCTGTAGGTCACTGATCTTCTCCTTTGCTGCGGGGCACAGTCTGCTGTTTAGCCAACCTACCAAATTCTTGATTCCATTGTATTTTTCCATTCTATGATTTCCATTCGATTCTTTATCAATTCCAGTTCTCTGGTGAAAATTTCCACCTTGTTATCTCTTTGCTTGTACACATCAGCTTTCAGTTCTAGCCCTCCTTACATCAACATCTTTGAAATGGGGGTGTGTGTTGCCATCGGTCTGACTGCTGCTGATGGCCTGGACTCAGCTGTTGCTATTAGCACAGTGTGGACTTGAGAGCATGACTAGACAGAGGCCAGGATTTGTGCCGAGAGCCACAAGGCTCACCCATGGAGGGAATCTGAGTCCTGATTGTGGAATGGTGGTGGCAGCATCACATCCTGCAGGCTGGAGCCCATGAGTGGTCCCCAAGAGACTGCCTCAGAGCGCTGTTAGGAGAGGGAAGAGCTGCACTCATGCACACAGGGTGACGCTGGGTGAAATGTAGGCTCCATGGCTCCAAGGGGGAAGTGGGCTTAGAAGAGTGGGCTTCTGATCTGAATCCAAGAAGGGTTAAGAATACCTTAGCCCGTTTCTGTGGCTGCTTTTTTTCTTTTGAGACAGGATTTCGCTCTGTCACCCAGGTTGGAGTGCAGTGGTGCAATCACGGGTCACCGCAGCCTCGACCTCCTGGGCTCAAGTGATCCTCCCACCTCAGCCTCCTGAGTAGCTGGGACTACAGGTATGTGACACCACACCTGGCTAATTTTTATTTTTATTTACTTATTTTTTTCAGTTGGAGTTTCTCTCTGTCGCCAGGCTGGATACAGTGGCACGATCTTGGCTCACTGCAACATCTGCCTCCTGGGTTCAAGCAATTCTCCTGCCTCAGCCTCCCAAGTAGCTGGGACTACGGGCACGCACCACCACACTCGGCTAATTTTTGTATTTTTAGTAGAGATGGGGTTTCACCATGTTGGCCAGAATGGTCTCAATCTCTTGACCTTGTGATCCGCCCCTTGGTTTCCCAAAGTGCTGAGATTACAGGCGTGAGCCACTGCGCCCGGACCATCTGGCTAATTTTTAAAATTTTTTTGTAGAGATAAGGTCTTGCTCTGTTGCTCAGGCTGCTCTCAAACTCCAGGGCTTAAGCAATCCTCCTGCCTTGGCCTCCCAAAATGCTGGGATTCGAGCATGAACCACCGTGCCCGGCCTTCAGGTAATTTTCTCTTGTGTATATATAAGAATTTAAATGAGGCCGGGCGTGGTGGCTCACGCCTGTAATCCCAGCACTTTGGGAAGCCGAGGTGGGCGGATCATCTGAGGTCAGGAGTTCGAGACCAGTCTGGCCAATGTGGTGAAACCCCGTCTCTACTAAAAATGCAAAAATTAGCTGGGGGTGGTGGCGGGCGCCTGTAATCCCAGCTACTCAGGAGGCTGAGGTAGGAGAATTGCTTGAACCCAGGAGATGGAGGTTGCAGTGAGCCGAGATTGCACCACTGCACTCCAGCCTGGGCGGCAGAGCGAGACTGTGTCTCAAAAAAAAAAAAAGAATGATAAATGAGAAACATGTCTGAGTAAGTTGACAATAGCTCTTCTTACTAAGTATCAGATAAAAATTCCTATCAAAGAGAAAGTGTTGTGTCATGTCATAGTTTAATTGGCAGTTTTTTCCTTAGTGACATAGAAGACAGTGATGCATCGTACAATCTTTGGCACCTTAGAGTTTATGAAAAAGTAGCATCTGTTCTATAGAAATTGTAGTCACACTCTAAGGAGCAGTGTTGGGGACAAGAGTGGAAGGAAGAGTCTGATGGTGACATGGTCTCCCGCAGGTCTTCCCAGAGCCCCATTCGCCACCCATGATCACTCTCTGCCCCGTTTCCCATTTTCTTTATATTCTACCCTTTTGCAGCAAGGGGCTAACAAGGGCCATGCATGCCTGGCAACACAGGCGGTCCCATCCTTCCCTCAAGCCCTAAGTGACCCCTGCTGGCCACACTCACGGTAACTGACTGCTGGAAGGATGGTCAGCCACTGTCCCCAGTGCAGGCAGCCCCTTGGTCCCCCCATTCCCATCGTTCCCCACCCCATCTCCCCACCCTTCTCTCAGCAGGAGCCTCCCCCATACCACCCCAAGTCAGCTTCCTAAAATGCTCTGTGGCTCTGGCTCACCTGCTGGAAACAAGGCAAGGTCAAGGTCAAGCTCCAACCCCCACCCCCAGCCCAGCTGCCCTTGGGGGTTTTCCTCTCCCTCTGCTGTGTTTCCTCCTCTTGGGCCTGCGCGTCTTTCTCGGGTTCCTTTTCTTCTTTGTGTAAGTCTCACTGCTGACCCACCCCATTTAAGGTTCTCTCCTGCTGCCACCTTCTGTCGGCCCTGGCCGCTGAGCACGGGAGCAGGACTGGAAGTGGCAGGGGTTGAGGGAGCTGAGTTAGGGTGTGAGCGTGGCTGACTTGGTGAAATCTTAAGATTTGGGGGAGACCTGAAGTGCCTTGCTCTCAATGTCAGTATTGATTGTGGAAGGGTTAGGAGGAGGAGAATAATTCCAAGTCTCAGCACAAGGCGGTGGCTGTGAGGGGCAGATGCAGTTCACTATTGCGGAGTCAGAGCCAGAGAGGCAGAGGTGGAGGCCACTGCGGCCAGGCCAGCTCTCTAGGTCTCAGCAGAGGAGTCGCGTGGGAGCCCCAGGACTCTCCTTGCTCCTAGCAGGCCCCAACTAACAACTCTTCTCCACCACGGTGTTGAGCTGTCAATTGGGGTGATATGAGCTTGTAGATGAGTTGGGGAGACCTGGTGTTTTGCAGCCGTGGCAGTGGCGCGCTTCTTGGGCTGTTCTGCTCTGCTTTTTATGTCCACTGATAAGGTAGGAGAGTCTCCCCCCGACGCTCCTATGCATGTCTTGTTAAGTTTCTTCTTAGAGCTTCTGTTGCTGCTAGGAAAGGGATCCTCCACCACCCCCCGCCCCCTTTCTTAGTGGGTTCTTAGGATGGCGCATGAGAGAGTTGCTCTTTATTGCCTCCTGGTTCTCCCAGTATGGGTTTTTTATCCAGTGGTTCCAAGACAGTGGCTGTGATGAACGGAGTTGCCAAGAGTCTCATGGCATTTGGACCCCGCACCATTCGAGATTCACTGCACTGCACACCAGGGCCTCAGTAATTCACAATCAAAACAACAGATTTAAAGATGTACAGAAAGGGCCATTCTATTTTCCATTTTGTATATTTCATGTCTCTTTAAATCCCTTAAAGCTTAGAACACCCGTTTTTCATATGCCTTTCTAAAAACTTTTTTCCAGGCGATTTTTAGATGCTATTTACATGTAGTAAAATGCGTAGATCTTGAATGTTTAGTCTGATGAGTTTTGACAGTTGTATCCTCCTGCTTAATCACACTCAAAGCAAGATGGAGAAAACTTCCACTCCCCAGAAAGCTTCCTCGGCCCCCTTTTGCAGTCAGTCTCTCCTGGCCAAGGCCAGCCGCCTTCTGCCTCGTATCACCACAGGCTAGTTTTGCCCATGGAACTACCCGATGAGTTGGTCTTGTCTGCTGCACAGACAAAACCAATTCACGGAGGCTGCAGTATTGTAGTAAAGAAAGAATTTGGCCGGGTGGGGTGGCTCACGCCTGTAATCCCAGCAATTTGGGAGGCCAAGGTGGGCGGATCACGAGGTCAGGAGATCGAGACCATTCTGGCTAACACGGTGAAACCCCATCTCTACTAAAAATACAAAAAAAAAAAAAAAAAAAAAGAATTTAACTCAAAGCCTTGTAGGTGGAAGGACAGGAGTTTTATTATTACTCAAATCAGCCCCTCTGAGAACTCAGAGACTAGGGTTTTTATGGATAATTTGGTGGGCAGGGGCTAGGGAGTGGGTGCTGCTGATTGGTTGGGGGGGTGATGTCATGGGGTGGGGAAAATGGTCCTCTGCACTGAGTTTGCCTCTGGTTGGGGCCACAGGATGGGTCCAGGTGGGGTCAGTTGGTTGCCAGAATGCAAAACTCTGAAAAACATCTCAAGAGACCAAACTGAGGTTTTGTAATGTGCTGTTTTCTACAGGAGCAATTGGGGAAGTCGCAAATTTTATAACCTCTGGCCGCGACTCCCGAGCAGCAGGGAATTATAGAAAGGCAAGTTAGGGATGATGGCTGGGTATCATTAGTGACATCTACATCTCAGCAGAATTCAGGCCCTTCACATAATCCTAATCTCATGTCCTTTCATAGTCTTACAAAGGTGGTTTCAGTCCCTGAACCAGGAGGGGACCAGTTTTAGGGAGGGACTGTTATCATCCTTGCTTTAAAGTTCAACTGCAAACTAAATTCCTCCCATGGTTAGCTGTGCCTGCATCCGGGAATAGGTGAGGGCAGCCACCAGTGAGGTTAAGAGGGAGGTGGAATCAGCCTTGCCAGCCTTTTCTCCCTGTCATAATCTTGCCCAGGTGGCCTCACTTATTTTTTACCTTTTTCTACAGTGACCACACGTGATGTATTCTTTTGCTTTTGCGTTTCGTCTTCTTCACTCAGGGTGAGGCTTCTGAGACTCGTCCGGGCGGCAGCTCATTGCTGGATGCCCCGGAGCCTGCACATCCGTGCGGGGTGCATCCACCCTCCCTCTCCCACAGGTTCACGCCGTGCCTGTTTCCAGTGACTGGCTTTTAGGGATAAAGCTGCCATGAGTGTTGGGGTGCAAGTCTTGTGTGGACCATATATTTTCATTTCTCTTGAGTGTATGGGATTGCAAGTCATTGGGTGGTTGTATATTTCCAGTTACATTTTGCAAGCCACTCTAAATTGACAAAAATGACAAAAATCATCTCTTTCTTTGCAAAGCCAGGCAATCTGCAGAGGAATCTTATTTACGGTTTCCTCCAGCACTCTGGAGACATGGAAGCATAGGCATCAGTGAGCTGGGAGGTATTTGGTTGTCTCTGAATGAATTCTTAGGTGAGATATTGACATTATTTCCCCTCAAACAGTCCACGTTCCTGAATGGCAGGGAGTGAAGGCAGCCTGTGCTTATGTTTGTGCTTATTATGGAGTGTGCACATGGATCTATTTACCGTGTGGAAAATAATAGAATGAATTGCTTTTACGCATTACTGGGCTTAAGAAATGGAAGGTGACATTGCCTTTGAAACCCCCTCTGAGCCCCTCCCCGATCACAGCCCTCTCTGTCTTCCTGAGCTCACCCTGTCCTGATTGGGCCTTGTGCCTTCCTCTGCTTGAGAGTGGTGCTGTGCGTGTGTGCAAGCAGGTGTGTGCGCGAGATGGGCTGGCCTGCCCTGCTTTGGCACAGAAGCGTCCTCCGCTGGGTGTTTGTTCTGAGGCTCATCTCACAAGGATCTGGGTCCTCAGGCTCCCACTGCTCTGCGTCTTCCCCGTGACAGCCGCGTGGGCATTTGCTCTTGACCCTGTGGTGGCTGAGACAGAAACCCTTGGAGGAGTCACTCACTTCTGTTGGAGCAAAATGCAGGCCTCCTCCAGGGCTGCGTCTGGGAGGGACTTGGGTGGTGGAGTGTTTATGACTTAGGGCAAAGGGTTCTCACGTGCAAACTGTCTCCGCTGTGGAGCGCCCTGTTCCCTGGAAGGTCTGCTTTCCCATGGGGGCTGGGCTTCCAGACTCCTGAAATGTGCTGTGAGGCTTCCTATTCTTTCTTAATGATTAAAAATACGATTTCTTCTTTAATGCCCAGCACAAATGCATTTAGCTGTGTTTATTTTTGTTCCCTAAGTAACAGAAGCAATCCTGAGAAAATAATTCTTACACTCAGTATTGATTCTCTGCTTCAGGTGCTAGGGTGTTCCCCCTCCCACTGAAGCTGCTGCTGCTGCTGCTTCACCCTCTCCTCCTCGATGGCCTCCCATCCTGCAGCCTCCTCCTCGCTCCCCGCGCCTGCCCCCTTCTCCTTCTCCTCCTTCCCCTTTCAGTGCTTGCCCTTCTCTCTTTTCCTTCTTCTCTTCTTCCCCCTACTTTTTCCCCTTTTCTCCTCCTGCCCCTCCTTCCACCTCCTCCTCCATCCCTGCTGGTCTCCTAAGAAGCACTTAGTAGCACTCAGAATCCTTGACCTTGGCAGGCTTGGGAAGTGTTGGTTAATGAAGGGATGTGAACGAGAAGGGAGTCCGAGTCTCCAAAGGAATCATGGCTGTTGGGAGTTGGCTTGATTAGGAGATAGGCCGTTTATTACAATGTGGGTTGTTAACTCTAAAGTGCCTGAGATAAATTTAGTGTTCATTTGCTTCAGAAGGAGTTGGAATTTTTCTTACAAAGTGAAATATACTTTTATAAATTTTATGTTTATATAAACATAATTTATGTTGATATAGTTTTAACCTGCATTACTCCTCAAAAGGAACAAAAAAGTTTTGGCTTGTTTCTCCCTGAGCTGCAGAGGCCTTTTTCTCCTGCTTCTGTCTTCTGTATTCTCCCCACCCCTTTCTCTTTCCTTTCTTCCCTCTTTTTAATCTGTCAATTAAAATATTTGAAAGGAAATCACTGAGATCTTTGGGCAAGGACTTTACCTGTTTTTGCTGTTGTCAACCGAGGGTGCGGTGGCTTCTCCCACTTGCTGTCTCTGGTTTTTACTGTGCTTCCTCCCCATCATCCTAATTCGGTGGTTTGCCGGTTGTTACACATCAAAGACCGGAGTTTCCTGGAGAGGAGGGAGGGAGGCATGGAAGCCCCTCATTACCGGCATGCATCCTAACCATGCTGCTCGTTTTCTTCTTGAGAAAATTTTTCTTTTCTTTTCTTTTCGTGTCCTTTTCTTTTTCCTTTTCCCTTTGCTTTCCTTTCCTGACAGAGTCTTGCTCTGTCACCCAGGCTGGAGTGCAGTGGCGTGATCTTGGCTCACTGCAACCTCTGCCTCCCAGGTTCACGCCATTCTCCTACCTCAGCCTCCCAAGTAGCTGGACTATAGGCTCCCGCCACCACGCCCGGCTAATTTTTTTGTATTTTTAGTAGAGACGGGGTTTCACCGTGTTAGCCAGGATGGTCTGGATCTCCTGACCTCGTGATCCGCCCGCTTCGGCCTCCCACAGTGCTGGGATTACAGGCGTGAGCCACAGCACTGGGCCCCCCCTAAATTTTTCTTTAGAAACGATACAAAGTATGAAGAACTCTCGGAAGAGCTTCATTGGAAAGATGAAGGAAGTCTTGTTTGTCTCATAACCCTGGAGGCCACTGAGTATCTCTTGCTCCCGTCCGCCTGTGCCCGTACATCCTGCGTCTGTTGTGAAATGTTTACCATGCCTTGACTGAAACTTGTGGGCTGAGCAGGGAGGACAAACCTTTTATTTTTAGTGACTCTCCCTCAAAGAGCTGTACTTTCGATGCCTTTCAATATGAAATAGTAAAAATCTTGCCATTTGATATTACCTAAAATATTACTCTTCTCCAAAGTTGGTTTGCCAAAATAAATTATGTTTATTATCTACTCTTTCTCCTTGCTATGAGTTTAAGAAGACTCTTGTTCCCTCTGCCTTGATCAAGCCTGCTGCAGACACAGAAGACAGAGACTAGAAGAAGTGCTAGGACAAGCTGCCGGTGTCTTCAGGGTGAACCTGAAGAGTTAGGTCATTGCCGTGGGTATAGGTGAGGCTGAAACAAGTGACCCTGAATCTAATCACAGCCTGGGCGTAGGAAGGGCGCAAGGATGAAAATGACTACTTGGTTGAACGCAGCGAAATGTTGATTATTGGCCATATATGCGTCACTTTGCTAGTTGCTGTGGATATAACAATAAGTGATACCTCCTACTGGCAAAGAATTCTAAGTCTGATGGGGAAAATAAACATCATTCATTCATTCATTCAGCACATGTTTATTGGGATTCCACTGTGCCTCAGCCTCTGTGAGCAGTGCCCAACATTGCCCCTGCTGTAGTGGAGCAGAGCTTCATGGGGAGATGGGAGGCCGAGCAGTCCAAGAACCCACCTAAGGAGTGGATGGTAAACCGAGACAGCGCCTTGAAAGGAAGAATGCAGTCTGTGAAGGGGGATGGCGAGTTCTCTTGACCAGAAGCCATGCGAATTACTGCCGTGTCCTCTGATCGAGCCTTCTAGGCCACTACCGTATCCGCAGAGAAGGCTTTATAGTCAAGCCAACAGCACTCCAGGAATTGTCTACTCAAGGAATGTAGTAGGTGGCACTTGCTGAGTGCATTCTATGTGGTTAGGGCACTGATTCATCAGGGCCTGGATTTTCCCAATAACCCTGGGAGGAAGGTGTTCCCGTCTCCACGTCCCTTTCCCAGTGTGCCAGTTCTGATGGTAGATTCAGCTGGATCCCTGCCCTGGTGCATGTTGATCTTTCCAGTGCAGCTTGTTGCCCCCCCAGGGAGGCAGGGAAGTGAGTCTGTACCACATTGGAAGAGTTAGACAGGTCTTGGAGAGGCTGGAGGGGGACAGCTGGGGGAAGCTCCATAGAGTTGGTGATGTCTGAGCTGGGAGCGAAGGGAGACCAGGGCTGGGCGAGGTGGGCGAAGTGTAAGCAGACATTCCAGTGGAAGCCAGAGGAGCAGGCTGGACTCTGCATTTGTTCCTACTGGAATAAGGAAAAGGTGTTTGAGTGGATATGGGGTAAGGACTCGATCACCTTCCTTGCTGACAAGTGCATCGTAAGGTGCTCTTTTTTCTACTCATACCACTTTCGAAGTTTATTTTTCTTGACTATTTTGACGTAAGATGCCCAGAGTTAATAAAGTTGCATAACTTTTCTTCCCATTTTAAAGATGTTAGTGAAAGTCATAGCAAATAGTAAGCCCTTTGTACCCATGACCTTTGTTTAGCTGAGTCTCTTGGGACCAAGGTAACAAGTTGTTGATACATGGGAGAGAATGTTAATGTTCTTTGTGGTTTCATGGGACAAATATGGAGGCTCCTTCATTTGCTTGAGACTAATTGCAGTTTGGACTTAAGCCTGCAGAGGTGATTTGAAAGATTTTCAGTGAAATGAGTAGTGTAATTGTGGTTGTGACAATGCACATAAAACCAGTCAGGTGATTGCTTTTCATTCATTTGGTTCCTACCAGCAGCCTGGCATTTAGAAACAAGTTAACCTTTTTGTGAAATCATTTTAGTGGGAAAATCCACAAGGGTCTGCCATTTTGTCAACAACAAAAGTGCCGTGGGCAGAACGACCTTCAGATGGGATTCTGGAACCACAGGGGGTTTAATGCAAACAGATGACATGGAAACTGCATGGAGAAAACGTCTGGTTTCAGGCGCGGGCATCTAACCTGCCCTGTTCTTCAGTGCAGGTTTCAGATACCGTAGCAGTAAACAGTTACCGCATTTTCCTTAGTATAGCAGGCCTGAGGGGTAGCGGAGCGGCAGGTTGGGCCTCCACTAGACAAACTTTATCCCATTGAGTTCTTTTGCTTTCAGCTTGTCAAGGAGGGTGGCTACTGAGGTTGCCTGATAATCTCCAAGGTTCTTCCATCTCCATCCATTTTTACTCATTACTAGCCTTTATAAAGTACAGAGTTAGATAATTTTCATCATGTTCCTAGGCTGGCAGGCCTGGGTTCTAAGTATTACTTGAGGTCATAGAGCAGGCTTGTGTTCTTTGCGGAAAGGCCTTTGATAGGTGGCAGCGGGAGGTCTTCGCGCCCTGTCCCCTCAGCATGCACTTGTTCTCCCAGAGTCGGCCGTGGCCATTCTTCCAGGCTTCTGGAGAAAGGACCTCCTCACAAGCAGACAGCAAAATAAAACACTGACCAGTGTCAGAAAAGATGACACCCCCGTCTCCCATGTTTGCACACCTCAGCAGTTCTTGGCTGTATGCCTATGCTTTTACAAGTGAAAACCAGCTCTTTAGGTCACTTGCGTCGCAGGGATCTCCTCTTTTCTGTCCAGCTACTTGGCAGTCATTATTCCTCGTTGTTTATTGTTAGAAACCTTTTGTTCAGCAGAGCGGCTGCCCCAGGGATCACAGGCCGAGCGGGTCCTGCTAGAGTTTAGTCTCAGGACAGCAACTTGTCCGCATTCGGGTTTGAGCGTGACAATGTTGTTTCCATGATTTCAGAGAAGAACAACTGTTTTAAAGGTCAAATTTTATTCTGTCCAGTATTCTGTAAAGGACGAGTTGAATATCAACGAAAGAAAGAGCTTTAGTAGCTGTGGCAGTGCTGTGGGTCTGCTGCCTCCCGGGTGCTTCTCACACCACACAGGCTGGAGAGCCAGGTGCCCCGGCAGCCAGGGCTTTGCTCAGGGACACGTTTGCCGGAGGCCAGGCTGCCCTGAGTGTGCACTGAGGGAGGTGGTGGGAGCTGCCCATTCTGCTGGCTCAGCAGGAGCAGCCAGGGACTGGGGGCTTCTGGGGCCTTCTAGGGCATGGGAATATGGTAGAGGGCATTTCCCAGCTGCTGCACAGGGCACTGGTCCTGGCCTTCTGCCTTCCCTGAAAGCTGAGTCCAAATTCTGCTTCTCTTGCCCTTCCACGGATTCTGTAAGTCACAGAACACCCGGAGTGCTGCCCTTGCGCGTTAATAGCACCAGTGGTTTCTGGGGAACTTCCCTGAACCTCGTACCTGTTGCATACAGTAGTTCATTCTTTTTTTTTTTTTAAGACAGAGTTTCGCTCTTGTCGCCCAGGCTGGAGTACAGTGGCGTGATCTCAGCTCACTGCAACCTCCACCTCCCGGGTTCAAGCAATTCTCCTGCCTCAGCCTCCTGGGTAGCTGGGATTACAGGCGTGCACCACCATGCCTGTAATTTTGTATTTTTAATAGAGATGGGGTTTCTCCATGTTGGTCAGGCTGGTCTCGAACTCCCGACCTCAGGTGATCTGCCTGCCTCGGCCTCCCAAAGTGCTGGATTACAGGCGTGAGCCACCGTGCCCAGCCCTGTAGTTCATTCTTAAAACGTCTTGTTATGTTTCTCCCCTGCACCCTGGTGACCCCCCAGACCTCTCCATGGAGGGTCAGTCTTCTGCACCAGGAGCTCTTCCCCTCTGTAGATCATCTCTCTTTCCTCTTCCCTTCCTTTTTTTCCTGATACTTACTCAAATAATTCATCTTTTTTCTTCTTCAGTCATCACTTTCATGTTTGATTTCTGAATGCCTCTCTAGGCCCGGCCTCTGTCTTTGCTCAAATTGTGTATTTGAAACAGTCCACAACATCACTCAGGTATCTTTAGATTTGTCTTGTCTAAGTGGAATTCATCCTAAAATTGGAAGCTTTAGATCTACAAGAAATCTGAATAATAGTTTAAAACCATTACCCTCATCTGAAAGATAAGGTGGTGAGGCTGGGACAGAGAAAGTGACTTGCTCAGTGTAATCGACTCCAGATCGGCCTCCGGGTTTCTTGGTTTCTTGTTCACTGTGAAGTTTGCCCTTAAGCCAGTTTCTTGTCACAACTGTCTCATTTCCGACCATAATACAGAGAACATCACCTTTAAATTGTCCCTCTTCTTTTTATCATGATCCACCTAGTCACCAGGTCCTACCCGTCCCTTGTCAGTGTCGGGAATTTGCACCTTCCCTCTCCATTCCCACTCTTTGTTCTAATTCTCAGTCTTTATACTTAAGCCTCACTGTCATGCCACTGTTGCCGTTAGATTTTTCTGTTTCTGACCTTCTTAAGCCTTTTATCCATCCAGAGCATTGCTGTCAGCACTCGATTTTGACATGATGCCTGCCCACTGCTTCGTCTTTTTCTATTTGTACCCTATTTTTTTGATGGCATTCGCTACCTCTCACACACTGTGCAGTTTTCATATTTGTTGTGTTTCGGGTCTCTTCCCCACTCGACTGTGAGCTGTAGGAGGCCAGGAATTGTAATCTATTTGGTAACAGATGTATCTCCAGCTCCTGGCCAGGCGGCCATCCGCAGTCCACACATGCATTCAGCTCTGGTATACGATAGATGTGTAGTGTAGCAGCACCTGGCGTTTGCCTGTAGACGACACACAGTAGTTGCTGAATTTGCGGGACCCTTGATAATCAGCTCCCCAACTGACCCTACATTCATTTCTGATTCTTCTTAAGCATAAACCCTCCCCGGTAGCCACAAGGGTCTCCTCAGTCAGGGGAACGGATTCTCTCTGGTCCTAGGGGAGCACACGTTCATCCTTGTTACCCTCTCTGTGGTGGAGCTGGGTTGCACACTCGAACTTATCCACGCCGGGGTCAGTGATCATGGAGGTCGGTTGCCTCCATATTGAGCCCCTAAAGCACGTGGCGCTGGGGAGAGTGTGGGCCCTGGAGCGTGGCCCAGTATTTCCTCTTCTGTTTTGCTGTGTCCTGAATTTCTCTTCTTTTTCTTTCATTTCTCAGAGTCCAAATCACATCCTGCTTCCTCTGGGCTCACCGTCTCTGACGTGTTGCTCCACGGGCCCCTCCTGGCCTTTAGTGCCCTCTGCAGCCTGTGCTCTTTGTCCTTGTGCTGCCTGGCAGCCGATGGCCTTTCCTCCAGGCTCAGCACAGTAGGAAGCACCAGTGTTCCCAATAATCAAATTTACGGTCGTGCGTGTGAGAGAGAGAGAGAGAGTGTGTGTTCCTGCTGAAGCATCTCGGTTAAATCAAAACACTAATTATTGGGTTCTTCTCTCCTCTTGCCAGAACACTCTCTAATTATTGGGTTCTTTCCTCCTGCTCTTGACATTTGATGTGTCTGTTTGCCCTCTCTGTCAATAGTGCTGAGTAGAATACTGCAGGCACAAGTCATGTTTTTGTAATGATTTTCAATAGATTCGCATTCCTTTAAAAAAGAACTTAAAGAAGTCGGTTGGGGAAGGGGGTCCACTCATATTACAAGGGGGATACTTTCAAAAATCCTTCAAATAATGGTAAGAGAAGCAGCTTTGCATAGTTGTGAGAGAACTTGGGGCTTACTGGAGAAGTGAGTACACTTCTCCAGGCACGCCGTCTGCAGCCTTCATTTTCTTTCTAGGCTGACCTGTGGTCTTCTGGTCATTAGTCATTCCATTTGGCAGTGGGATCGCCTTCTCAGTTTTGAAATAGGTGTAAGCAGTAGGGGAAAAGGATTGTGGTGTGCATGGTGTTCTTTGCGCACAAAGATGACTGTGGAATTTTTGAAGGAGGCAATTATTGTCATTGTTTAATATATAACTGTAGTCTTAATTTCCAAGTAGCTGTTGTAGCATTAAATGTCCCTGGCTAGGTTCCAGTAGCTATTTCTATTGTACATTGAATCTATTGCTTCTTTTTAAAATACAATGGTTAGTAGGTTGATTTATCTTTATTTTAAAGAAAGGGCTAATATCACAAGGTAAGTTTTAGCAGATACTATATCGAAGTGTTCTGACTCAGATACTGGAGAGGAAGAGTGGCCCTGGATACTTCCTCTGTGAAGGTCAGGTTAAGATCTCTTCATGCTCACCGTATAAAGATTAGGTTTGGCTGAGAGTTACAGGGGAGAGGAAATAACAATTGTGTAACTCAAATTAAAGTTTGTTCACTCACATTAAGATTCCCTAGAAGTAGTCGTTCCAAGGCTATTTGGTGCTCCAGCATAGCAAGGCCTCAGGCTCCTTCTATGTTTACTTTGCTGTGCAAAGATTCTTTTTTTTTTTTAATGGTTACCTCATTGTCCAAGATGGCTGCTCAAGCTCCAGCCATTGCATATATGAGGGGACTTCAAAAAGTTCATGGAAAAACAGAATTAAAAGATAAAAATAAAAAAATACAAACTTCTCAGCCAGGCACGGTGGCTCACGCCTCTAGTAATGCTAGCACTTTGGGAGGCCGACGCGGGCAGATCATGAAGTCAGGAGATCGAGACCATCCTGGCTAACACAGTGAAACCCCGTCTCTACTAAAAATAGAAAAAATTAGCCGGGCGTGGTGGCAGGCGCCTGTAGTCCCAGCTACTTTGGAGGCTGAGGCAGGAGAATGGCGTGAACTTGGGAGGTGAAGCTTTCAGTAAGCTGAGATCGCGTCACTGCACTCCAGCCTGGGCGACAGAGCGAGACTCTGTCTCAAAAAAAACACCAAACAAACAAACTTCTCAATATAAGGTCTAACAAGATCAAGACACTTTTGTAAATGACGATACCACCCATTTAATCTGTCCCTAAAGAACGGAGGGTTCTAGCGGTTTAACTGTGTCTATACAGTCTTTTTACATTATTTTATTTTTTGAGACAGAATCTCATTCTGTCACCCAGGCTGGAGTGCAGTGGTGCAATCTTGGCTCACTGCAACCTCCACCTCCCGGGTTCAAGCGATTCTCGTGCCTCAGCCTCCCACGTAGCTGGGATTATAGGCATGTGCCACCAAGCTTGGCCAATTTTTGTATTTTTAGTAGAGATGCGGTTTCACCACGTTGGCCAGATTGGTCTCAAATTCCTGACCTCAGATGATCGGCCTCCCCAAAGTGCTGGGATTATAGGTGTGAGCCACCGTGCCCAGCCCTCTTTTTACATTATTAACAGAAGGAAAAATACGTTTCCTATAAAGATTTTTTAAAGATTAGGAAACAAAAAAGTCAGAAGGAGCCAAATCCGGACTGTAAGACAGATTTTAATGATTATTTCCTATGAAAGCTGTCACAAAGTTCCCCTTGTTGGATGCTTGTTTTGGATGCAAGGAATGAGCAGGAGCACTGTTGTCACTGTGGAGGTGGAGGGGGCTCCCTGGTGACACTTTCCTGGGTATTTTTCTGCTCAAGCTTTGGCTTTCTCAAACACTCATAACAAGCAGCTGTCATCGTTGTTTGGCCTCCAGAAAGCCAACAAGCAAAATGCCTTGAGCATCTCAAAGAGCGGTTGCCGTGACCTTTGCTGTCATCTGGATTGTTCTTGCTTTGATGGAGCCACTTCTTGGTAGCTGGCGCTTTGATTGTGCTTTGTCTTCAGGATCGTGCTGGTAAAGTCGTGTTTCATTTCCTGTTTCAATTCTTCAAAGAAATGCTTCAGGGTCTTGACCCCATTTGTTTGAGATTTCTGTCTAAAGCTCTGCTCTGGTCTACAGCTCATCTGGGTGCAGCATTGGCACCCATCAAATGGAAAGTTTGCTCAATGGTAATTGTTCAATCAGAATTGTGTAAGCGCGATGGAGAGGTCTGTGATACTGGCTGTTGTTTGTGTTGTTAATTGTCAGTCCTCTTCACTTAGGGCATGAACTAGATGAAGTCTTGCCTTGCAAATTGGTGTGGTTGGTCTGCCACTGAGAGTTTCATCTTCAGCATCATCTTGGCCCTCCTTAAAATTAATTGTCCACTTGCAAACTACTGATTTCTTTGGTGCATTGCCCCCATCAACTTTTTGTAAAGCACCAAATGATTTCACCATTCTCCCACCCAAGGTTCATTATAAATTTGATGTTTGTTCTTGCTTCAATTTTAGCGGAATTCGTGTTGCTCTGATAAGGGCTCCTTTCAAACTGATATCTTATCCTTCTTATTGTCTCAAACTAGATCCTGTTTACACATGTTATGTAACAAGTTAGTGTAAGTTTATTTTGGGGCAAAATGTTTTTTGAAGTACATGCATAGTTTTTCTTCGTGAACATGAAAACCCTTTGTACATTTCACCTTTCCAGAAAGAA
Organism: Hylobates moloch; assembly: GCF_009828535.3. Lineage (NCBI taxonomy): Eukaryota > Metazoa > Chordata > Mammalia > Primates > Hylobatidae > Hylobates > Hylobates moloch. The sequence goes on from NW_026652340.1 coordinate 343,004, forward strand.
GAAGTAGGGAAGAAGACCCCACTGTTTTCCTTTAAGGATGTTTCTTAAAAGTTACACTTAGCACTTTCACTGGGAGGCTGGAAAATATCTGGGTGACCTTGTGCACAAATAAAGAACTGGGGATTCTAGTTAGGGAAGGGTGGGGTAGATACTGGGGAAAACGAACAGCCTCTGGCATAGGCGCCATCCTGGCCCATGCCAAATTTCTTCTTTTCTACCTGAGCTTAGCTAAAATCTCGCCACCACGCCTCGAAGAGAATGCATTTGCTTTGGAGTTTTCTGTAATCCTTCTGAATTCGTTCTAAATTGGTGGCTGGCGCCTGTAGTCCCAGCTACCTGGGAGGCTAAGGCAGGAGAATGGCGTGAACCCGGGAGGCGAAGCTTTCAGTGAGCCGAGATAGCGCTATTGCACTCCAGCCTGGGCAACAGAGCGAGACTCTGTCTCAAAAAAAAAAAAAAAATTCCTCAACCTAAGGTCTAACAAGATCAAGACACTTTTGTAAATGACAATACCACCCATCTTGGGATATGATCAAATATACACTAAGAAAGTGGAAATGAATCGTCCTGACGTGGAGGTGGAATACTCAGGTGACCAATTGCTTCCAACTAGGACTCAGTCACCCCTGGCTTCAGAAGGGCAGGAGACACGCTGTGAGAAGCTGTGAAAGTGTTGGAGATTTAGGATGATTCTCAGTTCGCAGATTCTTTGTTCAGCTATGTCCAGTCTGTTTTGAAGCCTTTCCATTTTCATTTTAAGTTGTTTTCTTCTTACAAATTCTGTATAGTTATTCATTTCTGATTTGGATATCTGAAGTCTTTTTGTATCTGATTCAGCTACAGTTTTTGTTGGCTGTTCATCATGGTGCCTGTTTCCTAATGTCCTTTTAAATTTTGACAGTTATTTTCCTTTGAAATTGAAGTATGTGAAATCTTTGAAGCTTGGGATGAAGTTGGCTTCTTTTAGGATTATGAAGTTTGCTTCTATCAAGCATTTACAGGTCCTGACAGTCTGAGGTTTTCTGTCACTCCTGGGTCAAGGCCAGCCATCCCTCTTCTTTACTTATTACTAGGCTGAGGGGCAGAAAATTTTCCTTACAGTGCCCCAGTGGGGTGGGTTTACTTTTGAGTAAACCTTGCTCTGGGTCTGCAGCCCTCTGCACACCCACTCTTCTGGAGGGATGCCCTCCCTCGGACACCACGCCAGCACGGGCCTTGGGCGTTGCCTCCTGCCCCTCAGGCCGCTCATGACTGCAACGCCCCACTCCAGTTCATGGGCTCAGGCCCGTGAAACCTAGCTGCTCTGCTCACCAGGCTCAGGCCCGTGAAACCTGGCTGCTCTGCTCACCGGGCTGGGCCCCAGCTTCACTGCTCTCACACCAGCACATCCGTGAATTTCAGAACGTGCACCTGCCTGCTCGTCTGCCCCCCACCTCCAAGCATTTTCACTTGTTAGTGAGAGGAACCTGGAGCCTGAATCCACCACATTGCTGGAAATTTTCTGCTTGTGGTCTTTTTATTACCGCAGATGTGATTTCCTCGCTCGTTTCTTCAAGAGCCTACTCTTAAAATTAAGAGGTATGATGAAATACTTTTGAGAGTGTGAATTTTACTAAATCACAAGATCTGAAAGGTGTAAAACTAGACAATTCTGAAAGAAATAGAAAATATAGCTGAGTGTCTAGTATCAAGTGTAGCCATTTCTGGTGATAAATTATTATACACATTAGGTGGATAGTTTTGTTTACTAAGAATTGAAGGTAATTCCGGAAATTGATATGTCAGCGAGCCTTTGCTTAGTGTGAGGCAAAGGAGTTTGTCGTGTTTATGCAAAATGGTAATGTCCTACTACTGCTTTATCGATATAGAAAGTTCCAGTAGGTTAGAAGTGGTTAGATGAATGGCGAATGGGATTTGATTAAATGTAAAAGTTTCTGAGGGAAGTGAATCACTGTGTAGATGGAGTCACCCCCGGCTATTGATTTAAATGACAGTTCGGAAATAGTATCAAAAGAAACAAAATGGCCAGCGTGTCAAGAAACCAGCAACTCTTCTGTTCCAGGGTAGCCAGCACCAGGCATCAGGGACCCCGGGACCTCTGGACATCAGCGCTGTGGGTCATCTTGGAATTGACACCTGAGGGCAGATGAGGCAGCACCAGCTCCTGTGCAGTGCCCTGTCTCTGCAGTGAGTGAGGCTGGACTGGGTGTGCCAGCATCTGGAGGGTCTGCGGGGTCGGAATACTGCATACAGTTGGGTTTTGAGGTGGAGCATTAGCTAATTAACTGCAACCAAATGTAAAGTAGCAGGGTGGCTGCTTCTCCAGGCCTGGAAGCCTGCGTGGTGGCTGCGGCAGAACCGGGCAGGCCTCAGTGGCCTCAGGCTCTGTCCCTGTGTATCTCATGGAGAACAGAGTCAGGGAGGTGCAGGGCTCATCACTAGCCAGGGCAGAGCGGGACCAGGTGTCCTGATTTGCAGCCTGGTGGTCTTTACCTAGTGCCACCTCATCTGACATAAAGTCGCCTGTGTGGGGGAGATCTTTGTTTTAATAATCAGTTTCAGGTAGATCCTGGAAACCCAAACATATAGAAAGGTGAGGGACTTGGGTTCCTGCCTCCTGAGCAGGTACTGCCTCGTGCCAGTGGACCTGGGAGGGCAGGAAGGCTGCTCTCAGGGGCACGCTGTTGCATTATGCCATGTTGTTCTTTTGGTTGTTTATTGTGATGAGCTCTTATTGTGATAAGAAAATAACCATTTTCTCATCTTTAGCAGTGAATATACCTCTTTCTTAACTGCCATGTTAACGTTTGCCTTTGACAGTGTGCTCTGAGAGACACAATTCTATGCTTCAATTCTATGCTCTTCAGCTGTCATAACTCTTCTCCACATCTTTGAAGTGCAGTAAAGAAAGTGTAACCCAAAAACTGAACAGTAATTCCTAAACTTGGCACTTACTCTCCACTCTGGAGACATTCTAGGTTTCATTTGAGAGGGATTTTGTCCTGCTTAAAGCATTTTAACAGCTTTTCATTGGCCCCAGTACAAAGTCTAAACTCTTTACCTGGGAGGAAAAATTGCTTTTGATCTGGTCCCTGCTCTCTACCACAGCCTCACCTCCCACCTTCCCCCCGACCAGACTCCAGCCTCATCTCCCACCTTCCCTCCCACCAGACTCCAGCCTCACCTCCCAACTTCCCCCTCCACCAGACTGCAGCCTCACCTCCCACCTTCCCCCCCCACCAGACTCCAGCCTCACTTCCCACCTTCCCTCCCACCAGACTTCAGCTTCACCTCCCACCTTCCCTCTCACCAGACTCCAGCCTGACTGCTGACATTTCAGTGTGTTCCACCTTTTCAGGCTTTTGCTGGGCAGTTTTCTTTTCCTCTACTCGTTAAATTCTATTCATGCATCAAGTCTTGTCTTTGATGTCATTTTCTTTGGAAACTGTTCCTAAATCCTTAATCCTTTCTACCTTATAAAAGAATAACAAAATAAACCCCAAGAAAGATATCTACTCCTTTATTCTTTCACCGGATATGATTCCTACTCCATCATTGTCTTCAACTGTATGGTGTGTTGTTGCGATGATCGCGGTAGCAGGATTGATATCAGTATTGCTCACTGGTGTCTAGTCTTCTAGAAAATAAGGGATGGGGACTTCCCGGTAGCTGATGAAATGGCTATGTCTTAGGTTCCTGTCTCCAAAGTATTTCCTCCAGAATAATGTAGAAGAACATGAAGGAGAAAAGTAAACTTTGTAAAAGCCATGTCCTCAGTGTGAAAGACACAATATACTCCAAGTTGAAAATCGTAAAAAGAGATAACACCCAATCCAACATGGAATTCCTGATGTTCTCCTCCATCTCCCCACTACCACAAGGCTCTGTCCACCTTGGGTTGTAGGTAGTTGACAGAAAACCATAGGTACAAGTTTGCAGGAAAAAAAGACAAAAAGGAAGGAGAAGGACCTTTTGACATATGGGTGGATGGCGAAAGGAAGAAGAATCAGCAGGGGAAATTTAGGGTCCTGTAGACAGGGACAACCACAGGTTGGGTGTGGTGGCTCATGCTTATAATCCCAGCACTTTGGGAGGCTGAGGCAGGCAGATGGCTTGAGCCCAGGAGTTCGAGACCAGCCTGGGCAACATGGCAAAACCCTTTCTCTACAAAAAACAAACAAATAGTATTGTACAAATGAGTTTCTGGTCTTATTAATTATACTATTGTTATGTAAGACCTAATGGTCGGGCATGTTGGGTTAAGGCTATGTGTACTAGCTTTGCAACATTGTTGAATATCTAAAATTATTTCAAGATAAAAATTAAGGAAAGCAGTAGCTATGCCTGTTTATACTTGAGCCAGAGCAACGCCTGACTCAGAATGGACAGTCACTCATTCACGTTTTCTAACTTCAGATTGTGAGGTTGTTTTTTGGTTCTTGGGTTTTTAAATAATGCATGAAGAAGGTGGAATGAGCGGCACCCTGGGATTGCAGTATCGTGGCGTTGAGTCACTTGCAATCTTTCCGGTTCAGTGACTCCTCACTGTGCATGGGTTGGGGCCCTCCAGAGATGCTCTCTGTCTGTGTGTGTCATCGCAGCCCTCTGCTCTCCATGCCCGACAAGCCGGTGGCTTTCACTGCTGCGTGGGGTGGGGGTGATGTTTGTTTTGTTTTATTCCAACAGTGGCTTCGTTTCTCTTCCAGGGCATTTCTCTCGCTCTTCCCAAGAAGTGGCCTCTGCTTCTTCTGATTATTCACACTGTCTGTTATTGATTACTCCTTGTCCCCTTTCTTTCCTCTGGATGAAAGGCAGGTCTCTGCCGGGCGCGGTGGCTCACACCTGTAATCCCAGCTACTCGGGAGGCTGAGGCAGGAGAATTGCCTGAACTCGGGAGGCGGAAGTTGCAGAGAATGGCCTGAACCCCAGAGGTGGAGGTTGCAGTGAGCCGAGATTGCGCCACTGCACTCCAGCCTGGGTGACAGAGTGAGACTCCCGTCTCCAAAAAGAAAAAAAGAAAGGCAGGTCTTTTTGTGCTCACTTCCTGGAGGGCAGTCGGCTGGCTCGGTCTCACCGCTGCTCAGCACAGGGCGGGAGAAAAGAGCCTTCCGCACAGCCATGTTCTCCTCATTCCTCACCTCATAGAAAAGATTTTTAGGGGTGGTGGTTAATCATGTTGCTCCAAGTTTTCGTTTCCTTTTTACTCAGCTCAGGAATAGTGAGATGCCTTTACAGACCCGTTTGAATGCATTTAAACTTAAGAATTTCTGTCATTTTTTCCTCCCTTTTTGTTTCTCTTAGCTTATTTTTTGAGCCTGCAAACTTTAAAGTGTTATTATTCTGAGAATAACTTACTTACTAACTTGAATCCTGTTTTGAAAAAGGCAGGTTGTGAAAAAGTAAACCATAAATAGTTTATAGCTGTAAGGAGTTGAAGTGTCTTCAGAATTAATATTTATGTATTTATTTGAAGCTCAGTTTAGCTGTTGTCATTCAAAGTTCTGCCTCAAGTATGCCCAGATCTCGTCAGTTACACAGCCTTCCTTTTTCTGCTTTCTCTTCTTCCCAATTCTCCCAGCATCTCAAGAGGCAGGGTTAACAATTCCACGTCCAGGCTGGGTGAGGCGTCCTCTCCACGGTTCCCCAGAGCCCAGTAAGGGGAAGGGAGCCCCATGGTCCCTGTCCTGGAGAGGAACCTCCAGTTCTCGGTCAGTGCCAAGACCCCCAAGTGGGTCACAGTTACTTGTTTTTCCTCTTGCCCTCCTCAGCTTGCTGGCTCCTCCGTGCAAGACCTCGGGCTGTCAGGCTCCTGCTCTCCCCCTCCGGGCATATCTTCTCACCAGAACTCCAGCCTTGCACCTCAGACTCCCTGTTCATTGTCCCACCTCAGCCCCTATCTCAAGTCTAGAACCCCCTTTCTTTCCTGTTGACTTATTCCATTCTAACTGTGGAATCCTAGAACAGAATGACAGGATGATGGTGCTGTGCCTCTGAAGGGGGTTTGTTAAAATACTCAGAATCAGCAGGGTACTTTGGGAGGCCCAGGCAGGTGGATCATGAGGTCAGGAATTCAAGACCAGCCTGGCCAAGATGGTGAAACCCCATCTTTACTAAAAATACAAAATTAGCTGGGTGCTGTGGCAGGTGCCTGTAATTCCAGCTACTCAGGAGAGTGAGGCAGGAGAATCGCTTGAACCCGAGTGGCAGAGGTTGCAGTGAGCCAAGATCGAGCCACTGCACTCCAGCCTGGGCAACAGAGTGAGACTCTGTCTCAAAAAACAGACAAAAACTCAGAACCATGCCTAGAAAATACTCAGAGCTCCCTCAGTATTTGTTGGATAAATTGTTAGATCAGCCAATGAGTGACATATTGCATCTTGTATGTTGCACCCGAGGGGATTTAGTTAGTGACAGAGGAGAAATACAGCTCCTTCGCAAGTGGCCCTGCGTGCCGAGGCAAAGATCCGCGTATAAAATCCTGCATTGCACATATGTGCTGGGCTTGTCTGTGAACAGGTTACGTGGACCGTCTCTAGACCCAGCAGATGGGCTTTGAAATGTGGCCTTCGTGTTCAGCTGGCGTTTGGTTTTCACCAGGAGACAACAGCAAACGCACAGGCGGCAGAGGAGAGGGAGCCCGTGAGGCTCATTGTCAGTACAGTGGAGACAGCCACTCAGGATGGGGCTTCGAGGCATGCGTGGGTTTGTCAGAGGTGAGGGGCCTGGCGCACTGGAGTCCAGGCTCGTGGAGGGAGGGGTTGGTTTGGCATCTTCTCTGTAGCACCTGCCACGTGTTCTGTGGAGGCCAGTTAGTGTCAGTCAGCAAAACACCACCTCCAAATGCTGGCAGTGGAGTGTCTCGCTTTATTTTTTTATTCAGATCGATAACTCCTAGGAAAAGAGCATCTTTAAGAGTCATCTGAAACTAAATAAAGAGTAGACTGCCTGAGTTGTGGAAACACTGGTGCTGTCTGGGCCTCATGGCAGAAAGTTGTGGGGCCGTGGCTCTCGTTCCGTCCTCACGCTGCCCTGCTAGAGTGCGTGCATGCTGTGTGCATTCCTCACGCCGCTGCTGTCCCTCGCAGGTGACAGTTCAGGGGCACCTTGCGCTGTGGGCGAGTTCTCGAGTGCTGCGGGGAGTGGAGGGAAGGCTGGTGGTGCAGTATCGAGGACCAATTCTGTGTGTGTGATTCAACATTTCTAGTTCTCCATACCTTCTACATACCTAGTCTCTTATACCTTCATGAGGTTGAATTTCATTTGATTCTTAAATATTTGGCTGAAAAATTAGATAATAAATGTAGTTACGATCTCTCCTGTCATGAACACTGAGGAAGAATGAATTTGTCTAAATATTCTCTCAGTGTATTAGAATATTGGTAAATGATATGGAATCTTCCTGTATTTGATGTGACATAATCTTATCAGTTCTTTAAAATGATGTAGCAGGCTGACCGTTGGCCCATCAAAAGATTAGCCACATCGTATTTTCTGGAACCTGTGAATATTACCTCATGTGGTGAAAGATGTGATTAGGTTCCCCCCACCTCCCTGAAACAGAGTCTCGCTCTGTCATCCAGGCTGGAGTACAGTGGTGCAATCGTGGGTCGCTGCAGACTCAACCTCTTGGGCTCAAGCCATCCTCCCACCTCAGCCTCCCATGTATCTAGAACTACAGACCTGCACCACCACATCCAGCTAATTGTTAAATTTTTTTGTAAAGTTGGGAGTCTCCCTATATAACTCAGGCTAGTCTTGAACTCCTGGACTCAAGCTATTTGCCCACCTCAGCCTCCCAAAGTGCTGGATTACAGGCGTGAGCCACTGCCCCCAGCCAGGTTAAGGTTGTTGAGAGGGAGAGCTTATCTTGGATTATTTGAGTGAGCCCTAGATGTAATCACAGGTGTCCCTATGAGTGAGAAGCAGAGGAGCAGCTTTGAGTCAGACAGCAGAGAAGGCCATGTGAAGACCGAGGCAGAGCTGGGAGTGATGTGGCCACAGGCCAAGGAACACCAAGGCGTACCCATGGCCACCAGAAGCTGGAAGAGGCCAGAATGGATTTGACCCCAGGGCCTCCAGAGGGAGCATGGCCCTGTTTGCTTACTGATTTTGGATGAATACTTGAGTCTATAGAGTTTGAGAACAAGGACTTTCTCTTACATAACCACAGTACATTTATCAAAATTAGGAAATATAACATTGATTCAGTCCTATGTTCTAATTTGTTTCCTTTTTTTTTTTTCTTAAAAAAAAAAAAAAAATAGAGTCTTGCTGTGTTCCCCAGGCTGGAGTGCAGTGGTGTGATGCATCATAGCTCACTGCAGCCTTGCACTCCTGGGCTCAAGTGATTCTCCTGCCTCAGCCTCCCAAGTAGCTGGGACCACAGGAACGTACCACTACACCCAGCCAATTTATTTACTTTTTGTAGAGATGGGGTTTCACCATGTTGCCTAGGCTGGTCTTGAGCTCCTGGGCACAAGCCGTCCTCCTGCCTTGGCCTCTTAGAGTGCTGGGATTACAGGCGCAAGCCAAGCGCTAAGCTGATCAAATTCATTTCTTAGTCACACGCTGCCAGTTGTTTCAGCTCTGTCTGTGGCAGCCTCCGCACTGGCCTAGGAGCCGACCCCGGACTGCACATGGCTTTTTGATGGCACTTCATTCTCCTCAGCTTTGCTTTCTGAGTCTGGATATTTTTGAAGGATGCAGGCCAGTTCAGTTTGAATCCTCAGTTTGCGTTTTCCTCCTGTCTTCTCCCGACAAGAGCAGGGCAAGCATCTGTGGCAGGAGGGCTGCAGAAGTGATGCCAGGGCCTCCTCAGGTGCCGTCGGAGGTGCTGATGGCATTTTGTCTCATGATAGGCCATACTCATTTTGACCGCGATTAAGATGGCGTCCCCACATTTCTCCACTGCGGAGTTGTTTTCCCTTTGTAAGTAATAAGGACTCTGGCTCTGTGCCTGCCCTGTTCCTTGTGCTGGTTTTGCACCCATGGATAATTCTTGCCCACATCAGTTATGATTGTGATGGTTGCCAAATGCTGATTTTCTGATTGTATGTTTTTCTTCCCTTCACCCCCATTCATTCCTTCATATCATTCTAAAATAAATTCTTATTTTATCCCATAAATCATCTGCTACTGTCATTGTTTATTTTGATGCTCCAGTTGTCCCAGATTTGGCTGCCGCCCTCCAAGCTCACTCCTGTACATGTGTTTTTTTATGTGTTCCCTTCAATTTTGAGCACTTCCTTGCTTTCAGGCACAAGAAGGTGGAGCCGCCTGATATTCTACCCCCATGGCCCAAGTCCCAGTGTCAGCCATGTTTCCAAGGAGCCCTGGTTCCTTTTCTATAGAATGGGACTTAGAAGCCAAGATGTGGGCTCCTGGAGTGCTCACTGGTGTTGACTCCCTCATCCTCAACATACTGCTCAGTTGCCTGGTGCCACAATACACAGAAAGTAAATTCAGAATTGCCATCTCGTACCATTGTAAACAAACTTTCTCACATGAATTCAGTATCTGTTCCCAGTTATTTTCTGCCCGGGGACCGAGGGGTGGAGTCAGGTGTAGGTGCCATGGTCAGAGTTACTTGGGTGGGCTTTGTCCGCCCTGTTCAGGGCTGTTATTTGCACTGTACTCAAGTTCATGTGTTTAGTTTGTATTCTGTTCCATTTTAGGGCTCTCTTCTCCTTGCTTATTTCTTATTTTATGAGTGTGTAAGTTATTAATGTGGTTCCGCAAGTCAAAACTATATCAAGCTAGAGTCATGTCATCTCCCCAATCCTGTTTCCAGGCTGCCTTGAGTTGCATTACTTTCAGGCATATCTTGTCTTTCTTTTTTTTTTTTTTTTTGAGACGGAGTCTCGCTCTGTCGCCCAGGCAGGAGTGTAGTGGCGCAATCTCGGCTCACTGCAAGCTCCGCCTCCTGAGTTCACACCATTCTCCTGCCTCAGCCTCTCCGAGTAGCTGGGACTACAGGCGCCTGCCACCACGCCCGGCTAATTTTTTGTATTTTTAGTAGAGACGGGGTTTCACCGTGGTCTCGATCTCCTGACCTCGTGATCCGCCCACCTTGGCCTCCCAAAGTGCTGGATTACAAGTGTGAGCCACCGCGCCCGGCCTTGTCTTTCTTTTTTTTAAAATAAGGAGATACATGTTTATTTTATTTTTATTTTTATTTTTTTGAGATGGAGTCTCGCTCTGTCACCTGGGCTGGAGTTGCAGTGGCCTGATCTCGGCTCACTGCAAGCTCCACCTCCCGGGTTCACACCATTCTCCTGCCTCACCCTCCCAAGTAGCTGGGACTACAGGCACCCACCACTACGCCCGGCTAACTTTTTGTATTTTTTAGAAGAGACGGGGTTTCACCATGTTAGCCAGGATGGTCTCAATCTCCTGACCTTGTGATCTGCCCACCTCAGCCTCCCAAAGTGCTGGGATTACAGGCGTGAGCCACTGCACCCAGCCATGTTTATTTTCTTATATCCTGCTCTTACATGGCAAGATAGTGTACTAGGTACACTCCTCTGCACTCTGCTTTTTCCCACTACACAGTGTGTCCTGGAAATCACTCCACGTCAGTTTCTAGGGACTTTCTCTTCCTTTTTTGAGAGCTGTATGGCACTTCATTATGTGACTGCCAGCATTTATTCAGCCGACATCTTAACATTGGTTGTAACATTTTGCAATTAGAGATAATACCGCATTGTATAACCTTGTTCAGATGTATTTTGTATTAAGGCTGTATCTTCAAGGTAAATTTATAGTATCACTGGGTGGAAAAATGTGTATGTAGTGCTTTTGTAGTTATTGTCAAATTGCCTTCCTACATCAGGATTGTGTACCCTTTTACATTCCCCTCAGCAACATAGAAGAGCAACTCATTCGGAGTCGCCCTCATTCAGGGTCGCACCTCATTCGGAGTCGCTTGTTGCGTTTTCAGTGTATGCCAGTGTGTGCAGTCTGGGAGATGAGAAATGCTCTCGGTGTAGTTTTAATTTGCATTGTTTTTATTATAAGTGAGTTGAGGTATTGCTCTATCGCCCAGCCTGGAGTGCTGTGGTGCGATCTTGGCTCACTACAGCCTCGACCTCCTGGGTTCAAGTGACCCTCCCACCTCAGCCTCCTGAGTAGCTGGGACTATGGCCGTGTGCCACCATGCCCAGCTAATTAAAACATTTTTTTTTTTGTAGAAATAGAGTCTTGCTATGTTACTCGAACTCCTGGAGTCAAGTGATCCTCCATCTTTGGCCTCCCAAAGTGCTGGGATTACAGGCGTGACCCACTGTGCCTGGCTAATATTTTTGTATATTTAGGGCCATTTCCATATATATATATTTTTTTTTGCTGTGAATTGTCTGACATGTCTTTTGCCATTTGCCTCATGGAATGATTTATATTTCCATGACTTTTAATTCCTAGTGACAGCTGCTAAGGGGTGCTTCCTTTGAGCTTTTTCCCAGCTGCCTCTGGCTGTTGAACTCCCTCTAGTCCTAAGCGTAAGATGGACCCCCAGAGTCGTCCTGGGAGCAGCACTCGGAAATGCCCTACAAGAACCCTATTTCTCATCAGGTGGGGGCACTTTCCAGTCCTCTGAGCTCTTCTGACAGTGTTGGTGGCCTCTGCGGAGGGCAGGGTCATCTGGTGCCTGGAGGGACGTAAGCATGGTTAGAGGCTTTCTAGAAGGGATTCAGGCCTCCGACCCATCTGGTGCTGTTCATTTCTGAGATTACGTGTCTCTAAGATAAAGGATTGGGAGGATGGGCCATGGTTTATAGAGCACTGGTCACTGAGTCTTCCTGGGCCCAGATGTGGGGCTCAGCACTTGCTATACATAAACTCACCTCAGCTTCATAACAACTCCTTTTTCTTTTTTTTTGAGACAGAGTCTTCCTCTGTCACCCAGGCTGGAGTGCGGTGGCGCGATCTCAGCTCACTGCAAGCTCTGCCTCCCGGGTTCATGCCATTCTCCGGCCTCAGCCTCCCGAGTAGCTGGGACTACAGGCGCCTGCCGCCACACCCGGCTAATTTTTTGTATTTTTAGTAGAGACGGGTTTCACCGTGTTAGCCAGGTTGCATAACAACTCCTTTGAAGTAGACACAACCGTTGTTTCCAGTTCACAGATTAGAAAACTGAGACTTAAGTGCATCACTGTCTAGTGTTCTACCCTCATGATGAAGCCATGTTTTTTACCCACGAATGAAGAGAAAGGTAAATTTACAGTATTTACCTTTCAGGACTCATTGGTATTCTCTCTTGAAACACTTCTTACTGCATAATTCAGAGTTGTCGGCAGCATATCCATCTCTTAGAAAGCGCTCTTCCTGGGAAGGCTGGAAAGAAAGGCCATCTTTTAACGAGGCCAGTGTCTCAAGCACTCCACTAAATATGAAGAGGTACTTGCTTGACTTTTACAAAATCAGCTTTGTGAGAGGATGAGTGGTCCACCCCTCACCCAGCTGTGTGATTCCTGAGCACCTGCGCTTCAGAGTAAGGCTGTTGGACCTGTGACCCTTCCATGAAATTTATTTTCAACCTTGAATGAGATTTACTTTAATGGGAGGCCTTAAAAGCAGATGCTATGTGGATTAAAATCACACAGCTTATTGCATCTGTCAATTCCAGTTAGAGCTGATGACAAACTCTTTTGTTCTTTCAGTTCAGTAACCAGATAGTGGAATCTGTCTGTCTGTGTCTTCCATAACCAAAATACATCACCCCACACAATGCCTCCTAATAACTGAGGCTTTGTGGTCGGGCTTTTTGCAGGGCAGGCCCCTTTTCTGCAGGCGAAGTGCTAATGGCCAGCGCCTACAGGGCAGGCCTCTGGCACATTCTCTGCCGAGAGTTCTGTCCCTCCCTCCCGCTTCTCCTCTCTGTCTAGTCTTCTTCTGACCCTCCCAGTCTGGTTCACGTTTGCCCTTCGTTACCCTCTTCCTGTTTCTTTCTCCTGTCTCTCCTCCCACCACCCCATCCCTCACATGCACCGTGGGGTGCTCCTTCAGATTGTCATCTGATCGAGCCACAGTCCCACTCAACCCACGTTTGTCAGGACTCTGCCACTGGTCACTTGTCCACAAGGAACCACCGTCTTTGAGCTTCTTCCTCCGGTGCCCTTAGCATTCTGCCCGCACCGTATCTATCTGTGTCCAGGTCTTGTTTTCTGTGTCATTGTTGTTTGATTAAGGGCAGGGACCTCTTTCGGTGAGTGGGTCTCCCCTGCCTCTGTCCCACACCAGCACACTGCTCTGCACTTGGTGGGCACCCGTTGGTGGGTGTTGAGCTGGGTATTGTACCTCTGTGTCTGTGTGGAGAAATGCGAACAGTGAGTGCCACAGCACAGCCGCAGAATGATCGTCATCGGCTTCAGAAGGGGAGTGAAAGGGGCAGCGCCTGGGTGTTGATGATCTCCAAGGCTGCCTGTGTAGAGCGTCCCTTCCCTGAGACGGAGGCGTAGCTTCACCATGTAGTGTTTAAGCTTTAAAATCTGAAATGCAGCGAGGCCGACAGTGAGTTGTAGGAAGCTCAGAAATGGGATGCCCGCACTGCCTTCAGTTCACCCTCCATTGTCTATTGCCACTGGTATACCCAGGTCAGCGCCTGCAGGCCCGTCTCAAAAGATGTGGCCGGCTTCATGTCCCGGTACTGCCTGAAGCTTCACCTCAGCACCACTACCTTCACATTGGCCACACCCACCTCCACTCAGCAGACAGTCTCCATGCTGTAGCCCAAAGCATGTAGTGGGGGTTGAGTACCTGAGTGGGGGAAATAATTAATTGGGATGCTTTTATTCATAAGTAATCAGATGCCTGCTAAATGACGTTTATGAACACTCACGTAGCACGGCTGCCCATTAGCCAGACACTAGTCAAAGGACTTCTGATGTATTAGCTCATTTAATCTTCACAGAAACTAGAAGTTAGACACTATCCTCTCCACTCCCTTCACCCCCAGCCCCAAACACACAGTTTTATAGCCAAAGAAACGGAGGCACAAAGAAGGTAAAGACTTTGCTAAGCTCACAAGACTGGTATAAGCATGGGCTTTGTGTGTGTCCAAAGTCCATCCCTCAACCGTTTCTCTCTGGATCAGTAATTAAAAGGTTTATCAAGAAGTCTGAAGGTAAATGGTTCAGTATTGTCAGGTTCTGGATAAGTTTCTCTGTGTTCTTGACTTCTCCCTCATGATGACAAGAAGGCTGCCACCACTCCAAACATCACAGCCTCACAGTTGTGCTCAAAGGGAGAAAGAAGAAGGGACGGCTGTTCTCCTTTGAGCACACTGTTTCACTGGCTTCCCATGGGTTCCACTGGCCAGACTTGATGCCTGGGGCACTTTCAGCATCTCTGGTGCTATGCTGGCTGGGAAGAAGGGAGCTGGAGAGGCAGCAAGTGTTACTCTCTGCTCCATCCCTTTTTTGTTAATTTTGCGGTTACTGTTATTTAAACTAGATGTATCTCTAGGGCAGTGGCAGGAATCGACTCCGAGGACACTGGCCAGCTTGGGGCTGCTGCCTGGCCCAGGCCAGCGCATGTTGGAACACAGGCTCTCTGCTCTTCCACCCCAAGCCTGGTGGGCAAGTGAGTCTGCCCAGAGGGAGTGCCTTTTTCTGCTCTACACAAGGCACCCCAAGGGGTAGAGGTGGCCTCTTCTGCAGAACGGCAGCTGCCCTGTTGCCGTTCTGATAAATTGCAAGATAAAACTTAAGTGCAAGGAAGGGGCGTTTTTGATTTTGGATATGACTTTGCCTAAAAATGGCACCTTAAGTGTTTTTAAACATTTATCAAACGGTTTCATGTGTACGGAGTATGTCTGTGCAGCATTCTTAAAGTGACAGGACTACCTTATGAGGTCAGTAAATACTTTGATCTCCCCAGACAGCTAGAAGCTAGTCAGCAGATGAACACATTCACTTTTATGTTCCCCTTGGCAACATTATTCCTAGAGAAGTTGCATCTGCATCTTGGAGTCTGCATGATAAATCATTTATTTACTCACAGAAACCATGCACTCCCCCGTGGGAAGAGTTCTAGGTAGAGCAGGGGCGGAGGACACCACCTGCTCCCTGACGTCCGTCTTTCCGATGCCATCGCTGGAGCCCTCTGCCGAGTGTGGGCAGTGAGGCCTGGTCTTACGCATGTGGTCAGAGGAGATAATGTGGCTAGAAGTGCTTTGTAAGCGCCAAGGATTGCTGTTATGAGGAATTTACTAGATTTCAGGCTTTCGTCAGATAGTTAGCGAGGAAGTGCAAAAGCACAGCATGGTCTCCATGTTTGCTGACCTGCAGTGAAAAGTCAGAAAGCTAATTGGAGGCTGTTCATAGGCTGATTCTACCTTGCACCATCATTATACTTTTTGTCTATAAGACTGGAGAAGATCTTTTTGAGACATATCACTATCAGTGTTTTATGCATATGAAACGTATTTTTCTTTCCTTTTTTATGTTCATTTTTAAAATTTTTGATCAGTGCCCTCAAACATTCTCCTATTCAATAGAAAACATATTTTTCTAGGTATGATAATCTTTCAGATTTTTGGTGTGCGTACCTTTGCTAATAACACATTTAAGATTTCTACCTGTCTAGACACCTTTTAAAAATGTCTGGCCACACCTTGGAGAAACGCTTCATGCAGGCAGATTCTAATTAAAATAGCAAATTTTAGTTTTCCATTAAGTTATATGTAAAAGCATTCTAGGGGAGGTCTTTTAATCATTGAAACATTTTCAAACGTGTTTGCTTTTGTTAACTGGAGTATCTCTATATAAAGAAACCCTCTCATCAATTATTTGGATAGCTCAAGGTACAGTCATAGAGGAAAGCCAGCATCAATACTTACTTTCCTTTATTGACCAGTTTTCAAAATCGTGTGTGGGCTTCTCTCAAAGGTGACTAGTAAGGGGTGTGGGGGGGGGTATGCGTGTGGGTGTGATATGTGTGTGTGTGCATGTCGTGTGTGTGTGCGTTTGGTGTGGTATGTGTGGCCACCCTGTTGAAGGCACTACCTACTGTATTCGTTTCTCACTGCTTCTCTCAAAGGTGACTGGTGTGGGGGTGTGTGTGGATGTGATGTGTGTGTGTATGCATGCATGTCAGTGTGTGCGCATAGGTGTGTGTGGTGTGGCGTGTGTGGCTACCCTGTTGAATGGACGACTTACTTCATTCGTTCTTCACCGATGTCCGCGTCGTTCCGTCTTTGTGTTGGCCCCTGAGCCTTGTGATGCAGCTCTCGTGGTCCTCAATTGCTTCATTTTGATATGGTATGACAAGCCAGCATGTTCTATGCCATTTTGTACTTCTTCTACCCTAGGCCTGAAATCAGCCACGTCTCTGTCTCCAGGGAGTCTTGGTTTTCTTCCATGGGAAGTGGTATAGAGAGCTTAATCTGGGCTCCAGGGCTGCTCATTGGCCCTTGTTCAGCCCCCTTTTTCTATGTGTGTTACAAAGATAAAATATGAAGGTGCTCTTACACATCCAGGTTCAGGTCTGCAAGGTCTGCTTACTCTCATGGGTCCTACAGCTGTATCTGCTTCCTTCCACACAGAGTGCTCAGATTGTTCATGAACCCCAACGTAATTACCCATTCTCTTATCCTGCACCACACCTAGCAGTTTCAGAAAGCAACACCAGCACTGCCACTGATGCGGTTACTGAGAGCCGCTGCCGAGGCACTCGCCCTTCCTTCTCATGTTAGGCACAGATGTTTTGTGACTTTACGCTTAGTTTTATTTATTTATTTTTGAGACAGGGTCTCACTGTGGCCCAGGCTGGAGTACAGTGGCAGAATCATAGTTCACTGCAGCCTCAACCTCCTGAGCTCAAGCCATCCTCCCACCTCAGCCTCTCAAGTAGCCGAGACTATAGGTGCACGCCACCATGCCTGGCTATGTTATGTTACGTTATGTTACGTTACGTTACGTTACGTTACCTTATTTTTTTGAGACGGAGTCTCACTCTGTCATCCGGGCTGGAGCGCAGTGGCATGATCTCGGCTCACTGTAACCTCCACCTCCCAGGTTCAAGCGATTCTCCTGCCTCAGCCTCCTGAGTAGCTGGGATTACAGGCGCATGCCACCACGTCCAGCTAATTTTTGTATTTTTAGGAGAGATGGGGTTTCACCATGTTGACCAGGCTGGTCTTGAATTCCTGACCTCAGGTGATCCACCTGCCTTGGCCTCCAAAAGTGCTGGGATTACAGGCGTGAGCCACCGTGCCTGGCCTAATTTATTTATTTTTATTTTTAGTAGTGATGAAGTCTTCCTATGTTGCCCAGGCTGGTCTTGAACTCCTGGCCTCAAGTGATCCTCCTGCCTCAGCCTCCCAAAGTGTTAGGATTATAGGCATGAGCCACTGTGCCTGGTTGGATTACTTTTAAAAAAATTAATTTCGCTTTGTAGTTATGTGAAATATTTCATGAGTCTAAAGTTAAATACACAAAATGAGGTTTATTGAAAGGAGCCTGGCTGCTCTTCCTGTCCTGGTGAGCCTATTTTATCTTTTCTTCTGTAGGTCACCATTGAAATGTTTTAATAATATGTGTACCACATGTGATGACACGTATGCATAACCTTGGGTACATTTATATATGCACATATGCACACGGTGTTTCCTCGTTAGGGAAGTGCTGTATGTTATACATGATTTCTTCTACCTTGCTTCTTGTTGCTGTATTAGACTAGAATCCACGTGTCCTCATTGGAATCAAAGCTTCATTCTTTCCTCTAAAGCAGAGTTTCTCCAGCTTGGCCCGATTGGCATTTGGATCAGCTAATTCATGATTGTGGTGGTCATGTGCCTATGTGCTGTGCGGACGGTCGCAGGATGTGTAGCAGGTCCCCTGGCCGTTGCCATCGGATGCCAGCAGGGCCCACTCCTCCCAGCAGCGCCGACCGAGCCTGTCTGCAGACAACACCAGTGCCCCCCGAGGGCAGAGTTGCTCCCAGCGGAGATGGTGTTTCTCGGGTTCAATGGGGGGATTCTGAGCACGTCTGAGAGATCATAGAAGCCCCCTCATTTCAGAAGTGGATTTGGCCCTATCTGGAAGCAATAGCTTTTCTTTTTGGACTTTGAATAATAAACCAGCTATTCTAGTTCTTGTCTGCCTCTTCTGCAAATTAAGGAAGGAAGGAAGGAAGCGTTGTTACTGAATAATACATAAAGGAAAGAGTCGATGATTTTACAAATTTCACGTAACTCTGCCCTTACTGGGCAGACACGTGTTGAGAACATTACGAGTTACTGTGACCTTGTAGTCCCTTTGGGTTTGGTGTACTCAATTTCCTACCCTCAGCATCTGCCAGCCCAGACTCCAGCAGACTTATGCCAGTCCTGGCTGCTGTAGGGGCAGCCACCCCCTTCCACGCAGGGTGGGCATCCAGGTGGTGCTGTGGGAAACAGCGTTTTGCTGACTCAGAGAGTGTCCTGGAAAATGGACTGTGGATCAGGTGGGCACAGGCCTGGAACGGGGTCCGTGAAACACCCAGCAAGAGGCTGGGGAATGTCTGGAGAGCCCGGCATGGTCAGGAGTGTCCACGCAGCCAGCGGCTCACGTCCTCTTGCTCCTGGCAGCCAATGCTCTGCGCGGAAACGGGCTTGGTGGTCAGGAGTGTCCACGCAGCCAGGGGCTCGGGTCCTCTTGCTCCTGGTGGCTGATGCTCTGTACAGAAACGGGCTTGGTCTGAACGGAGAGGGACATTGTGAACTTGAAAAGAAATCTGACAAGAAATTAGAAATTGCTTCAGAAAGTAAAGAGCACTGTCAAGAATGCGAACTGAAGATTTCCATTTACAGCTGTAGAGCAAATACAGGCGGCTCTGATGTCTCAGCTCTTGTTTGCCACTGCTGCAGCCTCAGGTGCCTCATCTGGGGCTTCATTCAGAGTGGCTGGGGAGGCGACAGGTCGAGGCAGTTGCCCCATGCTCACGAATCCCTGACGCAGCAGGTGACCTCTCCAGGTAACATCTTCAAGCCTGGTCCCAGGGGCAGGCATGCCCGGGCATGGGCCTCACAGATGGCTTTGCTGGCCTGGTCTGGCAACCGTTGAATAAATAATGATTTCCCACCCAGGTGAGGCGCATGGTAGATGTTTGTTCTCCTGTGCATTGCGTTGGTCTGCCTCCATGGTCGCACATTCTCTCAGTGGAGTGAGAGTGTCTTCCACGTGTGGGGCTGTGGTGCTGAAGGCTTGTGCGTCGAGTGCCTCGTTTCCTGTGAATGTGTTGGTTCTGGTGACCAGGGTGGAGCCTCCCTGCGCCCCTTCCTTCCATCCAGCATCAGGTTCCCAGTTCTCTGCCTGCCAGGCAGACACGCACGCACATACGGAGTGTCTGGGAACCTGCAGCTGTTGATCGCGGCTGGTGGTAGCTCCGCACTTATGTAAGGAGGAGTGATTTTCCCGAGGAGATGTATTAGTCGGAGTTGCTGAGAAATCAGCAGCACTGAGTGATCAGGTTGTTGTGAGCTCCTGGCTCCGTCTGGGACTTGCTGGCTCCATCCGCCCCATTCCGGCGGTTCCTGGCTTCATTGCCTCCTGAAGACAGCCTCTCTGGCACTCATGGGCATGTTGGCGTTCTTGAGGGGAAGGGGTTGAGTAACTCATGGCCTTTAGTGTGTGCCAGAAACTCAGCGCCACAGGCAGACTCAGTGCCATGGGCAGCCATATCCAAGGAGGGCAAGGGCGCTCCCCAGAAGCCTCTGGGCCTCGGTGGGTGTCATCAGGGTAGTGAGCAGGAAGCCTGGGGGCTGAGCTGGGCTGCCTGGCTTTGACATGGGCCTGTGCTGGGCTGGCTGTGTGGCCCCGTGAGGGTTACTGAGCCTCTCTGTGCCCAGCCTCCTGTCTGTGAGGCAGGAGCGATGGCAGTGCCCACTGCATGGTGGTAAGAGTGAGGCGGGTAGAATGCATGTTCCCAGGACAGAGGCTGCCCCAGGACAGAGGCTGTGCGGGTCACTCACCCCCGCACTGTCTGCCGGGGGTGCCCAAGCATTTCCACACGAGACCTTCACATCAGCCACCTGGGCAGGGCCCGCGTTAGTTTAGTTGTTTTGTGGAGGAGAAAATTGAGGTTTGGTTTTGTTCATGACATTGCCAGGTCGAATGGCTGGTGAATCTTTGATTTGGGGCTGAGCCTTAAGTTTCCCATCTCTGGGCGGGACCCATGCTCTCTCCCCATAATGGTGGCCCCCGTTACAGAGGGGCAGGTGGGTGGCTCACGTGTGGGCTCACCTGCGTCACTTCTCTCCAGCTCACCTCCAATGTGGGAGTACCTGGGGAAGCCTGCCAGCCACCTGGAGCCAGCGCCTTCCTAAGCAGCTGTTTTACAGGAAACAGAGCGGGACGACCTTGGGCTTCCTAGTCTCTGCACGTTACCCGGAATTCCAGAATAATCATGAGAAGGAGCCAGTGGAGTGGTGTGACTTTTGTATTTATAGACTTCTTCCAAAGGTCACCTCTTTTATTTCTGAAAAACAAGTCACTTGAGACCCGTCTTTACAGAGTGACAGGAGCTCAGGATGCAGAGGTACCAAGGCCAGGGAGGAGCGTTGGGGGTGGCTGGAGCTGGTGGGCCAAGGGCCACGGACCACTTTTGCCCTGCGTGGCCTCGTGGCTGCCTTTTCTAGAGCTGGCTTCGATCTACCCTGGACTCATCTTTCTGTGAAGAGTTTGCAGAAGACGCTGATTACATCTTAGATGAAAACTGGCCATGTCTCCACTGTTTCTGAGTGTGCGACTCTCAGAGCCAAGGTGGTACCTGGCGACTGGCCTCGTTCTTGTGAGTCCCTGTGGCAGGATGGATTTTTCAGGCAGGGCTGCAGCCTGGAGTTCAGGCTTCCTCTCCCTTTTACATTTCAAAGACTCAGGGTTCCATTTAAACAGACTGAAGATAAGTGGCAGCTTTGTTTTGTTTTGTTTTTCCATTAAGAGATTTTGGAGGGGGAGGAAAGCAGCCTTGCGATGATAGCATCAGGAAAAGATTACACAGAATGGCATCTTATTACGAAATACTGAAAACATTTAAAGAGCAAATAAAATATGCAAATAGAATAGGACAGAATTTGTACTGCACTGCCTCTTGCCCTACATCTTTCCTAATAAAAATTTAACTCTGAGGTCCATGTTGGGACAAACAAAACGATACTGGGATAGTGGAGCTCGGCTTTCGTTAGTTCAAAGCGAGCAGCATGTTAATCCAAATAAGCAGAATTCCCATATGGATTCATTCCACAGCCTTTTCTTGGGTGACGACTCTGTGCCCAGAGGCAAGGAGCTGACTGGGACCTGAGAGGCCTCTTCTTAGTGGCCGTGGCCTCCGGGGCAAGGCCGGCTGGTGTGGCGGAGCCTGGAGCTCTGCAGTGGGTGCAGAAGTGACACAGGAATTTTCTCTTGGCCACTTTGCTAGACTTGCAGCAGGGATGCCACCGAACTCAGCCATTTGCAGGCGGGAGCACGTGAGTGAGCGAGTATGGGATCCAGCCAGCCTCCCCAAGCACCAACACAGGAGCAAACTCCATGCAGGGCCCACAGCCAGACCAGGTGTGTCACCTTGAGGGCAACACGGTGGCACCCAGGCAAGGGTGTCCTTGACCCTGAAGCCCCAGAGTGGGTGTTAGTGTGCTCATTAGCTCTTTTAGTTCTGCCATCCACAGTCCAACAGATGGTGGCATGTTAGCAGCTCAGTCGCCCTCTGGCCCCATCACATAGGGTGGCTGCCCTCTGCCAGCGAGGGCAAAGGGCTGGTGTGACAGCCTTTCTGGGTACCAGCACTTGGTGGGTCCTGAGCTCTTGTCCAGCATCCAAGAAGAAAGAAGATGTGCCTAAAGTCAGAGAGTGAGCAAGGCAGGGGGTTTTATTGAGTGATGAAAGAGCTTTCTGCAGAGAGGGGACATGGGGGCGGGTCCCCTACCTGAAGGTGGGAAAATCCCTCCAATGTGTCTTAGTCCAGGGCTTTTGTGGGCTCAGAATAGGGGAGGGGCAGGCTGTAGGTAGTATTGGAAAAGGCAACATTTGATTGGTTAAAAGGCATTATTCAGAAAGAAACAATTGGGAAAGGGTGGGCAAACGGGAACAGAAGTTTTGCTCTGGGTCTTGGGTTTTATCCAGGACCTGCCATCTGGTCTTTCAGCCTTCAGGCTGTTACTTGGCTTGGAGGTAGGGTTTCACCAGGGACCTGCCCCTGTCTGCCTGTGCATTTGGCTACCTCCCATCACTATCAGAAGCACCTTGTGAGCCCCAGGGAGCTGGCGAGGACCTCCTTGTAAGGGAGGAGGAGGGCGGCAGGGTAGGCATAGGTGGCACCGTGCACAGCCATGTCAAGGACTTGGGAAAGTCTGGGCCAAGGAGCCACCTGTGCAGAGACACGGAATCACGAGAGATTAGCCACGTTGGGACCGTGGTGAGGACACTGGGCTGAGCAGAGGGCTCATGGGTGGTGCTGGGCAGGCACAGAATCACGAGAGATTAGCCACGATGGGAACGTGGTGAGGACACTGGGCTGAGCGGAGGGCTCGTGGGTGGTGCTGGGCAGGGAGCCTGTTGACCCACCCACAGAGGATTTTGTCTCAGGGGCTGGTGGCCTGACTGCTCTGCGGTAAGGAGGAAGGCTCTGACAGAATGGGGGGACTTGGAGAGGGGTCATTTTGGAGGCCTGAAGGTGGTTGGGGTGTTTCACCTCCATGAAGGCAGAGGTGGTACAGCGAAGTCAGAGGGACACATCCTGGGACCCACTGGGCACTGGGGAGATGGCAGGAGCAGGAGCTGAGGGTAGTGCCGAGGTTTCTGCTGGCTGAGTTTGGTGGTTGAGTTTCTGCTGGCTGATTTGGTGGTGCCAGCGAGTAGACAAGGATCCCAGAAGGGTGGGTGTGGGGCAAGGTGGGGAATTTGACCACAGATTTCTCTTGAAGGTGCCCTATGGGGAAATGGTGTCGTGAAAGAAGGAGGGTGAGGAACGGAGGCGACCGAGGGTCCACGGAGGAGGACGGGCCAGAGGCAGAGATGACAGGCCAGGCAGGCTGAGTGAGCAGGGGAGCCACATGAGGCCAGTGTGGGCACACCAGGCGTTGGACCCCGTGCAGAGGGGTTGCCGCCCCGCCCCCACCCAGACCTCACTGACTCCTGTGGGAGCCATCTAGGTACAGCAGCCGTGTGGAGGATAGCGTGAAAAGTGACAGGATGGAGCAAAGAAAGACACCAGCTCCTCATTTGCAGAGGTTTCTGCACTGTTGTCACCAGCATGTGGTCATGGCCTGCTCCACGGGGGCCATTCCGGCCGTTGATCCACATTGTCCTCCAGCCAAAGGAAACTAAGTGGGAAGCGGAAAGAGCTGGAGTTACGTGGGGGCACCTTCCACCCTAGGCCGGCCGCTGGTCAGCCTCCTCAGCCTCGTCACCGTTTAACATCCTCCCTTTTGTTCTTTTTTCCTTAATCTTTATGGAAAGATTCCTCTAGACAAATGTGCCGCTGCTTCTCCATAGCCTTGCCTGGAACAAAGGAAATGTCTTTTATTACCGTTCATGCAGGTATAATCCGTGAAAGACAAGCCTGTTCTGCCAGTCACCAAGTCAGTCCTTTTCCTTCTGTCTTGCTCATGGAAGGCTGTCCCGGCCCTCACATGACTAGTGGTGCAGCTCTTCAGGGGGTAGTGCCCATCCATTTCCTGGGGAAACCCAGGCGAGCCTGCTGGCCAGGAAGCGCCAGCTTGTGTCTGATTGCTAGGTTACCCTGGGTGCTTCCTGGATGTTCAGGCGCCCGTGATTCCCCCAGCATCTGCCTCGAGCTTATGTGCATGGAGCAGCAGATCCCTTTGTCTGGGCAGTTAGATTTTCTGCTAAGGAAATTGGGTGTTGCAGCAAAAGCCTTGCTTCACTGCTGTACTCCAACCCATCAAAACGGGATTATTTAAAATGCCCTCAAAATAAAAATAGACACCCCAAGGTCTTGATAAAACAGCTCTCTCTGGAGAAGCTCATCGGGCTGTGTAAACTCCAATAGGAAGTATTTATTCATCATTTGTATGTGCACAAATATTTATTGAATGTCAACTGTGAAGGCTGATGAGTAAACCAGCAGGTAGAGTCCAGTACCCTGGTGCAGTGATGGGGAGCTAGAGGTGCTATGCACAGTGCCCTGGTGCAGTGATGGGGAGCTAGAGGTGCTATGCACAGTGCCCTGGTGCAGTGATGGGGAGCTAGAGGTGCTATGCACAGTACCCTGGTGCAGTGATGGGGAGCTAGAGGTGCTATGCAGCCTTTGGCATGGCTTCCTATCCAGTGTCTGGAAGAGCATCCAAGAAAGATGCTTTCAACGTGTTAAAAGACAAGGGACTTTAACATGATACTTGAAGAATGAATAGAAAATGACCAGGCAAGACTTGGAACAGGCCATGGAGAAAAGGTAGGAAGAAGGTTCTGGGCAGAAGGCTGGAAGGTAGATTAGAACATAATGAGGCAAAAGACTTAAAAGATCCTTTCTTGTGGCTGAAGTGTAGACTCTCAGAGATTATGTCTAGCGATCAGGCTGGAGATCTTGCAGGGACTCGTAGGTCTTTCTAAAGAGTTTTCAAAGTTAGTGGGAAGACATCAAAGGTTTCTAAGCAGGAGAAGGACCTATTGAGTTTTGGAGAATGGATTTGGAGCAAAACAAGGCTGGAGGATTAGTTGGGAAGTTACTCCAATAATCTAAGAAATAGATAGTGGTGGTGGTGGTAGTGGTAGTGGTGATGAAGATGTGGTGGTGGTGATGATGATGGTGGTGGTAGTGATGGTGGTGATGGTAGAGATGGTGGCGATGGTAGAGATGGTGGTGGTGCTGATGGTGGTGGTGATGATGGTGATGGTGATGGCAGAGATGATGGTGATGGTGGTGGTGGTGATGATGGTGGTGATGGTAGAGACAATGGTGATGGTGGTGGTTGTGATGGTGGTGGTGGTGGTGGTGATGGTGATGGTGGTGGTGGTGATGATGGTGATGGTGATGGTAGAGATGATGGTGGTGGTAGTGGTGGTTTGGTAGTGGCTTGGCCTGGGTATTGATAGTGGGTATAGAAAGAGGTGGATGGACTCAGTCAGGATTGAAGAGGTAGACTCAACAGGATGCAATGATTGATGACATAAAAATGGAAAGGGTGAAAGACAAGAAAGTGTCAAGGGTGATTCTTGGGTTTCTGTTGTCCAGCTGGGTGATTCTCAGGTTTCTGTTGTCCAAATGGGTAGTGACCCCATCCATATGGATTGAGGAGAGGGGAGCAAGCTTACGAGGGAAGACACAGAAGGTGTGCACTGGACACCTCCTCTCTGCTGAAAGGCCTCAGACACACTGATGGATTGCTTCACATCTGGGAACAAATGCCGTGAAGTGTCTGTGTCCTCAGCGGCTCCACCTGGTTGCACTAGAGTGGAATAATGGGAAAGGGCCCAGGTTATATATTCTTGCCATTTATTCTTATGGAGACCATGCTGCTCATTCCATATGAACCGAAAGGTAACATTTACCATCACTCTTTTTGGCTTTTGTTTTGTTTTTCTGTATTTTACTTGTTTTTCATCCTAACACCCTTAAGGGTGAGGGTAAACAAGGGCTATAGGAGGCGAGGCATTCCAGGGAAATGCTGGGCAGGGAAGAGGGTCAGGTCCGCCTAAAGGTCCCTCCTACCAACATTTCCCTGGAAATCTTTGCATCCTACTTGGAGAGGAGAGGGGTAGGGTGAAACTTTCACTAGACCCCAGACAGGGCCAGAACTGGCCTGAGTCCTGAAATGACATTTGTTCCTCCGGGACAGTTCTGAGAGTGTCGCAGGCATTTCAGTTTGTGGGATCTAAACTTGACCTGCTATTCATTGCTGTAGGACGGGAGGATGGTAGTGACATCATTTGTACTCACAGACCCAGCCTAGTACGACACCAGTGTCTTTGTTAGAAACTCTACAGATGTCTATGGTCAGCCCGCCCCAGTGGCACAGGGCTACCCCTGGTGGGATTTTGTCAAAGGGGAAGACCCACCAAGTAGAGCCCCTGAGCCCCTCCTCTTCCCAGGTGGCCGTGGCTCTCCTTGATCCACACCAGCGGCAGTTTGTGCAGCTTCACCAGAGCTTCTGGCAGGACCACACCGCCACGAGGGCCGCTGGGAGCAGAGTCCCTCCCATACTCAGGGCTCTCCAGAGAGAGTCTGAAGTCTGCACTTACATGAGAAGGAGCTCCAACAGCAATAAAGTTCTACATGGAAAATGCAGAATCTGATTGCAGTAGCATTTCTTAGGCCTTATTAGCATATAAAGTTACCAGGTGTCATTTTAGGACGAGAGCCCGTCACTGAGAAGGAAATGAAATTTGGAGCTGCATTTTCCTTCATGAAGCCAAGGGCACTTTTTTGTTTGTTTGTTTTTTGTTTTCTGTTTTCTTTTCTTCGGTTATTCATTCTTTTATTATCTTCTGCTGTCGCATCCTCCAAACTTCCTGTGCATGTATTTTCTTGCACCTTGAGATTTGGCATTTCAGGAAAATGCCTGGCACAATAGGCTGTATTTTCGAGATTTGCTTTCTCATTTTATACACCCAGAGGAAACTGTCGTAACTCCCCCAGATGATCAGATGCTCCCGTGCCTCTCCTGTCTCTCAAACCACACAGCCGTTATCCTTGGCATTCTAGTTGTGAAACAAAACCTTAACACAATGTGGTGACATTTAATTTAGTGTTTCTCATTTCAAAGCCCTTAAAAAATTAATTAATTCCCATGAAGCCCCAAGAGGCATATTATTAATATCCGTGGCGCCTTTCATGCTAGTCCATTAATGTGCCTTCTGTATGCAATAGGTAAGAAAATGAAGCTAAATCCGTTTTTTGCAGCCCCATGGGAGAAGACCTTCATAGAGCCAAGGTCAGAAATAACGAATCCTTAATTTTATTGACGTCCCTGAATAATCTCTACCCCGTGGCCTTCTGTGTGGCGTGGAAGAACAGCACTCCCGTTCAGGAGCAATCTCAGGAGACAGCGAATGATTTTCCTGTGGAGCTGTGACTTCAGCAATCCTAGTTCGATAGCTGTGTTGAGGAGAGTAGAATTGAGAAAAACTGCTACAGCAGTAATGTAATAAGTGAGATGGAGACAGGGAGCAGGAGGCACTTGACAATTTCACTAGAGTCTCCCAGCGATCTGTGGGCCCTCCAGTGAACCCAGCCCCTGCAGATCGATGGGCCCATGCTCCAGGGAGACAGATGTGGAGATCAGCACCGTGGCTTGTTCTTATTTTGCGGTGCCTTATCTTTCTGTGCCTTTGTTCTTTACCCCTTTGCACGGGGGATTTCTGTAGCCTTAGCAACCAGAAAGCAGGGTGGATCTGTGGAATTAGACTCCCCGAAATCTCGAGTTTAGTTGACAGCCCTTTTTCCTTCCTTCTGATTGCCTCGCTGTCTGGCAAGCTCTGCACGTGTTCTTTCCTCGTCTGAATCTGCAGCCCATGACTCTGGAAGTCGTTGTGACTGAAAAACATATCCTTTGTTCACTAAGGGAAGTGGTTTTAATATGCATGAAAAGAGGCCGGCGTTCACCCGCCCTGCTCCCTAGACCCTGGAGAAGGGGTCGGAAGTCAGCATCAGCGGACATTCCTGATTAACGTGAGCTCAGGTGGCTCACTTCCCCTGGCCTGACTGCAGACATGAGCCAGGAACACCCATTCCGCCATGTGTATGAGACCCAGGAGGATCAAGGAGATATCCTTTAGCATCCATAAAAAAAATTTTTTTTGAGTCCTATCTCTCCATTTTTGCTCTTCCATACTTGAGCTGCCTTAAAGAGCTGCCTTAAAGCGTCCCTGGAGGTAGGAGAATGCATAGACCCTCCTTTCCAGGGCTCCAGGACTTCCGGAGGAGCCTCGGGATGGCTGAGCCTCCGCCCTGGGGCCTGGAGCTGTGCTAACGCTTTCTTGGAAAACCTCTCATTGTTTCTACCAACTTAGCCAGGACACTTTTTAAAAAGCACTTTCATTAAAAATGCGTAGGTATTTGTTTTAATTTACATAAAGGCCCAGACCAAAATGGGATGTGGCCTGCTGCTTAGACTGGCCATTATCACGCCTCTGATTCAGAGAAAGACCTAAATCCCATGTTTATGTAGGTCTTATAGCTGAGGCATTTGGTTTGAAGGAGCAGGTGAACTAGGTCCTCTCCAGGACTCCGTGCTTTTTTGTTGGGTGTGGAGAGACATGGGCGAGATAGGGCTGTTGCTGCTGCACTGATTCGAAGCCGTCTCTCCAGACAACCCGTCCTTTGTGTCCGCCATTCTTTCTACCTACCCATTTGAAGACAGAATGTCTAGCTACCTCTACTTCAGACTTATTTTCTAATTTAGAATGTACTTGCTTGAGTGGATGTGGTTTTGGAGGGCATGTAGCCAAGGTCGTGACAGCTGAATAAAATGTTTCCTTCTTTGCCCCCAGAACTGCGCTTTCATTTATCAGCTGCCCTTGGCGTGTTGTATGGGATCAACCAAAATTCAGGTATTTAGAACATTAAGACTCAGTGGCCTGGTTCTGTCTCACCAAGAACACAGATAAACAGTTGATGAATTCATCACATCAGTGATGAATCCAGAATGTGTCCATCATTTTCTTAAGTCTTAGTATGCAGAGAATCTCAGATAGCAAAGCAGAAAGGATGACGTCACACCTTGGGTACCCAGCACCTGGATGCAGCTGTTTGTACACACATACTTTCTGATATTATGTTGACACTCACTTACACCACTTCAACCTCAGGCAGGATTCTATCAGTTTCTTTACTACAAATTGATTTGTTTCTTTACTAATTATTATAATTACTGTCAGTAAAAATCTGAGTATCACTCAGCAATTAGTTGCTGGTAACTGAGTGTGTTGTAATGCTGGGGAAAGGATATAAAACTTGTATTTTGAACAAAAAGGCACACATGTAGGTGAGCAGTGTTTACCCCCACAGAATTTACCGTCTACATAGAATTGAGATAGCTGCACATGAATGTATAGTGAGCAGTGTAAGTTAATTCAGAGAAAGAAAAAATTATTTCCTGCTGAAGGGGTTCAAGAAGGAATTTTGTAGGAGAGCTGGGCATTGAACAGGCTCCTCCAGAACATATGGGTCAGATTGGCCACCAGATGGCTGGGGTCCCCTGTGGGCCAGTGATGCCCACCTATAGGAGCAGGTGACATGCTGCCTCCCAGGCCACGCATCGACACCCCTTCTGTCACGTTCCGTGCTTCTCTGAGCACTTCCTCCTTCCCTGTGGCCCTGGGCTCCCTGTGGGCCAGCCCTGTCCCGGCAGAGCCCCCTGTGGGTGTCAACGCACATCCTTCATAGATGAAAATGGACTTGAAGATCCCGCATTATCAGTTGGTTAGCTCTCTCTCCGTGACTCTACTCTATTTTTTGAGCAGCATTCTGGTCCTGAGCGAGGAGACACTGAGAGGGGAGACCACTCTGTGGCCCTAACCCCGCCTCAGACCAGGGCTCTGCACTGTCCTGCAGTGGCACAGGGTTGCTAGCCTTGGATTAGCTTTTGGTTCTCTAATGGGCTTTGCTTGCAGGTACAAAAAATTCGGGGAACCTGGAAAAACTCTTAAATCTCATCATCCTAAAGATATTCATACATCTACTGATGACTTCCAAAGTACAAGGTCTAGAATACCAAGAGGTTTTATGCTGTCATAAATTAGAGTTTTAATGTATATAATTAGGTGAAACCAAATGTGTATCGTATACAACAGAGGAACCGTGTTGCAGGAATTGGGTCTCGCTTTCCTGTTGTTTTCCTCACATCTAATTCTTTTTCTCTGGAAATGCCAGGGAACCTTTCTTTATTTTATTTTTATTTTTATTTTTATTTTTCGGTAGAGACGGGGGATCTGACTATGTTGCCCAGGCTGGTCTTGAACTCCTGGCCTCAAGTGATCCTCCGACCGTGGCCTCCGAAATGCTGGGATTCCAGGTGTGAGCCCCCGCGTCCGGCAGGGGAACCTTTCTTAAGCATGAATGGTGTCCCCTCCTCAGGGCATGTCCTCTCTGCTTCCTTTCTCAGTCACATCAGCAGGCGCTTCCTGCGCATCTGTGTGCCCAGCCTGCGCACAGCGGGAGCCCAGGCCTTCCTTCAAACACAGCCTCCCCTGCACGTTCCAAACACTTACTGGCATTTTTCTTCAAGTGATGATCATGGCATTGGCCTTACTTATTTTAGTTGTTTTTAAAAGAAAGTTTTAAAAGTTTATCAAAGTGATGAACATACACATCACTTTTTAAAAACATAATCCCTACCCAGAGGCAAACCCTTTCAGCTGTTTGTCCTAGTGGCATATGTTGGCGCTGCTTTGCACTGACTCATCAACTCAGGGCACCTTCCCTGACTGCCTGGTGTGGCCCCAGCACTTTCACACCCGTTGTTCCCCTCCCCAACCCCAGAAGGTTGTAGATTTACTCTGTCGGTTCTTCTTTGTTGGGAGTTCACCATGAAAAGTACTTTGCAGGAAAAGAGCAGTGATGGAACTCTGGAGTAGCTCCTCACACGACCCGCCTGTGCCCGTTTTCCAGCATCCTGCCACCCAGCCAGGTCTGTCTCCTCCTTGGCCCGTCCTCCTCACTCAGGTTCTCTGGAAGTTGGCACAGTTTTACTAAAATAAAATCAGCATTCATAGCATTAGGACTATGTAAACACTGTTCTCAAAGCCAAGTCATGTGTACTTGGGTCTCATTCTGGACTTTGTGAGTTCCCTGGGCTGCTGGTCTCCGTGCCCCCAGCCTCGCTGTCTTAATGAGAGGCCCTAGGGGAGCCTAGGTGTCTGGCAAGGCCAGGTTGCCCTCAGGGCTCTCTGCTGCCTTGATTTTCTGGCCCTTCATGCCTGTTTGTTTTTCCATGTGACATTTAGTAGCAGCTTGTTAAACTCCATGAAATAGCTCCTTGGGGTATTTATTGGGAATGCGTTGAATTTGTGAATTAAGCGAGCGAGAGCTGACATCTTAAGAATGTTGACTCAGCCCACCCAAACAGGGAGCATCTTCCCATTTGTTCACATCTTCTTGTGTTTTCCAGGAGAGCTTAGAAAATCTTCCATGTCTATGTTTTACACATTTCGTGTTAAACTTATTCCTATGCGTCCAGTCTGCTCTGTGGCTTTTGAGATGGGGTTTTTTTGCCATGATGTTCCTCTGTTTATTATTTGTATATATCAAGGCTATTGATTCTTCTCTGTCAGTTTTAGGTTCTGCTCATTCAGGGAAGGGCCCAGGCAGGAGGCGGAGGGAGGAGCTTTCAGCAGGGCGATTCCTTACTGGGTCTCTTCACTCTTCTGCCATTGCTGCCATGTGTACATTGCAGGTTCCTTCATTTGAGCAAATTCTCTCTTCTGTGCTCCAGATGTTTTCAGAAGGACCCCGTACTTCTGAGAAACACTTTGTACCCCAGTAGCAGCTGTGTTTGCCTTCGTGTTGCCATGTGACAGGCATTACTTGTTTATCTCATTGACATTCCTAGTAGTTCTCAATGTTTGTTGAATGAATATTTATAACCATCATGTGTGGCAGTTCTTATGTTGTGTTTTGATTTGTTTTTTTTGAGACAGTCTCACTCTGTCACTCAGACTGGAGTACAGTGGTGTGATCATGGCTCACTGCAACCTCAACCTCCTGGGCTTAAGCGATCCTTCCACCTCAGCTGGGACTACAGGTGTGTGCCACCACACCTGGCTAATTTTTTTTTTTTAATTGTAGAGATGGGGTCTCACTCTGCTGCCCAGGCTGATCTTGAGCTCCCGGGCTCAACCAGTTCTCCCACGTCGGCCTCCTAAGCTGCTGAGATTTTCAGCATGAGCCATGGTGCCTGGCATTATCTGGTTTTATAGATGGAGAAACTCTGAGCCCATGTGTCCAGGACCACATAGCTATTAACGGCAAACCCAGAGGAAAGGGTAGGGGATGAGTTCCAGGCATTCCCTGGAGTCCATGGTAAATTTCTTCATTTCTTCTCCTGCAACAGGCCCGATACAAGCAGAGCCTTGACCCAACTGTGGATGAAGTCAAGAAGCTCTGCACGTCCTTACGTCGCAACGCCAAGGAGGAGCGAGTCCTCTTTCACTACAATGGCCACGGGGTGCCCCGGCCCACAGTCAACGGGGAGGTCTGGGTCTTCAACAAGGTGGGTGTGCCTTCTAGCTTCCTTCTCGTTTCTGCCAAAAGCCATGCCAATTGTGGTGATCAGAGCAGGTCCTGCCCATCTGTAGCTTCTGTTAAGCCATTGATGTTTACTGTGTTTCAGCAAACCCAAATGCAGTAGCTGAGCGGACCAGGTCATCAGGCACAACGAGGGGCTGTTTCTGTGGCAGAACGTGTTCATGGAATGACTGCCTTGAAGCATGGCGCGTGTGGTTTATGTTCCCTCTGTAAGAACAGCAGTTGTTTGTAATTCTCCGAGGACAGACCTTGAGAGTGTCTGCCTTCTAGTTTGAAAAATTGCACAATTTCTCAATTTCGTTAGAATCTTTCTTTAAGCATTGGTGATTTTCTTAGAAAATAAAGGTTTTGTATATTCTAAAGGGCTAATTCCAAGCTGCCCTGCAGGTGCAGGCTCCGGGCTTCCCTCCTCAAGGTCAGAATCGCCAGCCTTTTGCAATTCTGTTGCCCAGGACCAGATGAAGTGCTTGCTCCCCTTCTGTAGCTGTTGCTGTGGGTGGTGGGTGCTGTCGTCCCCACCCTCCAGGGTGTGGTGAGTGCTGACTCTCTCCCCATCCTCCAGCGTGGGAACCTTGGTCCATCTCAGAGCAGCCAGCTGTGGGTCTCACCGCACTCTGCGTGATGCATGAAAAGCAGTTCTTGGAGGGTGCGGTGGCCCCATATGTGCCTGAGCGTGTCTATGAGGGCACTGATTTGGAATCCAGCAAATCCGAGTCCCAGTTTCGGTTGTGCTGTCAGCCTCCTGGGCCTCTGCTTCCTTAGTGTGGACACCGCCTCCTGCCATCATAGTGAGGACTCTGACCCAGTTTCTTCACACACTGAACTCTCAGTTCCTGTCTACTGTCCCGGGTTTGCAGCTAGCATTTGGCACAGGTGGTGAAGCGGTGCGGGCCCAGAGCAGAGACCTCGAGGAAGGCTTCTGACCCTGGACACCGAGGAGTAGCCAGCCTCGGAAGTAGGAAAGGTATCCACCCAGCTCTTCCCGCAGGGCAGTGCCATCTCTCCCCGTGTGTATCTGGATACCAGCTTGATTTTAATTCCTTTCGTTAAATATTGAGTAAATTCAAAGCGATCATTGTGAAGGAAGCAGGATTTACAGAAGCAGGATGTAATGAACCACCAGGCGTGCACCACAGGCCCCTGGCGTGTGTTTCTCAGCTGCAGTCTCTCCTTTCCCTGCCCTTCCCTGTGGCGCCTGGCACAGTGAATTTGAATTTGTCCTTCCCTGGCTCTCCTCTGTGGAGCCCCCAGTGTGCTGGCTCTCAGGCACGGTGAATCCAGGAGATCGCTGCCGATATGCTGGGTGGACGCTGGTGCAGTCTTCCTCAGTGCGCTTTGCTCACTTGGTCAGAGGCTCTGCAGATTCGTGCCACCGACCCCAGGGGCCTGCAGCCCTGCCTCTTCCCACATTTGCTGTCCCCTGCGGGGACCCCGCCCTTCTCAGTGTGTTCCGTGCGGATGGGCATTGGGCTGGTTCCCATCTTGTTTCTGCTGTAAACCACTTGAGTGTTTCAGCTGCCCACCTTTCTCTCCAGCACTGGGTGTTGTCACAGGTTTTTTTTAATGATAGACTGGTATGCTCTGATTTTCTCTGGTAAGCATTAAGATCGAGCACCCTGTGTCCGCCCGCCAGCTCCCTGCTGCTCAAAGCGCCCATCTGCTATCCACTTCTCTCTGCAGTGGGTTGCCTTTTCCTGTCGGTTTGAGGGAATTCTTTGTATTCCAGACAGTAATGATTTTTATGAATTGTGTCTCTTTTCTCAGAATTTATGATGTGATTTTTTTTTTCTTCATCTTCTTACACTCCTGGTAACTTACAAAACAAAACTTTTTTTTTTTTTTTTTCTGAAACAGGGTCTCTCTCTCTCACCCAGGCTGGAGTACAGTGGCATGATCATGGCTCACTGCAAACTCTGCCTCCTGGGCTGAAGCATTCCTCCCACCTCAGCCTCCCAAGTAGCTGGGACCACAGGTGTGCACCACCACACCTGGCTAAGTTTTGTATTTTTTGCTAATTTTTGTATTTTTTGTAGAGTCAGGGTCTTGCCATGTTGCCTAGGCTGGTCTTGAACTCCTGAGTCCAAATAATCCTCCTGCCTCAGCCTCCCAAAGTGCTAGGATTACAGCATGAGCCACTGCGCCCCACTCCCAGTTGTGCTTTTTATTTGTCCTTGTCTTGGTGTGCTGGCCGATGCCTTCAGTGGAGTGAAGCAGGGGACTGGGTGGGGAGCGGGGAGTGGGGCATCTTTGTTTCCTTTGTCCTCGCAGAGGGAGAGCTTCTGTGTTCAGTGTATGATGTTTGCCCCAGGCTTTTTGTAAAACAAAAACAATCGAATTAAGAAAGTTCAATTCTTAATTTGGTTTTTTAAAAAAATCGTGACTAGATGTTGATTTGCCTCCCTTGGTTATTTGTGTGTGTGTGTGTTAAAGCGGTCACAGTACTTTTCTCCCTTAGGCTGGTGCTACATTGAATGATATTGTATGACCGTCTCCTGTTATACACACCTTTCTTTTTGGATTAACCTGTGTTATAATGAATGATCTGTTTCATGCACGGCTTATTCAGTTTGCAGCCATTTTGTTTCATATATTATATCTGTGTTCGTGAGTGAGATTGGCCAGGAATTCTTTCTCTTGCTGTCCTTGCCTGGGTGGAGTAACTGTGGCCTTAGAAAAATAAGTTGAGGAATGTTCCTTCTTTGTATATATACTTGAATAGTTTTTGTGATATTTGAAGTATTTGTTGTCTGAATGTTGTGGAACTTACAAAGAAAGCTCTCTAGGGTGGTATTTTGTTTGTGGAGAGTTTTTGACTAGTGATCTAGCTTCTTTCATGGTTAAAGGGTTTTTCTGTTAGCTTTGCCAACTGACTTGTAGGACCTTGTCCGTTTCTACTAAGCTTCCTGATGTGTTGACATGAACTGGCTCACAATACCCCTTTAGAAACTCACCAGTATCAGGGGTATCTGTGAGTGAGGTGCCTTCCTTTGCTGGGTATATGTGCCTTCTCTCTTTTCTTGTTGATTATTCTTACGAGGAGGTTGTGTACCTTTTATCAGTCTTTTCAAAGACCCAGCTTTTACCATTGTTGACCCACCAGAGGATGGAAGGAACGGTAGGATGAATACCTTTATACTGTTCCCCTGTTGCCAATTTGACCCTTTTTTTTTTTTTGCAAAATGTGCACTAAATTAGTAGGCATTTTTTTACTTGTTGATTTTGTTGTGGACCCAGAATCTAATTAAGGTCCATGCATTGCATCTGTTCCTTATGCGTTTTTAGTTCCTCTTGCCTTTCATTTTATGACATTGACTTTTTAAGTGACTTTTTAAAAATTTTGTCTTCTTTTGGGAAGTTAGCATATAGTTATACATCAGTCTTTTTTTTTTTTTGAGGTTAAGTCTCCCTCTGTCGCCAAGGCTGGAGTGCTGTGGCATGATCTTGGCTCACTGCAGCCTCCACCTCCTGGGTTCAAGCAATTCTTCTGCCTCAGTCTCCTGAGTAGCTGGGATTACGGGCGGCCGCCACCACGCCTGGCTTATATTTGTATTTTCAGTAGAGATGGGGTTTCACCATGTTGGCCAGGCTGGTCTCCAACTCCTGACCTCAAGTGATCTGCCTGCCTCGGCCTCCCAAAGTGCTGGGATTACAGGCGTGAGCCACCGTGCCTGGCAGTCTTTTTAAAAATAATAGACATCATTTTTTTAAAGCAGTTTTAATTTTACAGAAAAATTGAGCAAGTTTATTGAGTTATATACTTCCTCCCCCTCATTTTCTTCTATTGTTAATATCTTGCTTTGGTTATGTTTTTTACAATTGATAAACCAATAATGATGCGTTATAATTAATGATGTCCATTTTACACTAGGGCTCACTCCTGGTGATGTACACTCTGCAGATTTTGCTGAATGTATGATGTCCTGCAACCACAGTTAGGTTGCCACACAGAGTAGTGCTGTCCTAAAAGTCCTCTGTGCTCCCCCTCATCTTCTCTCCCCTAGCATTTGGTCTTTTCCAGAATGTCCTGTAGTTGGAATCATATAGTATGTAGCCTTTTCAGACTGGCTTCTCTGACTCAGTAATATACGCTTAAGACTCCTCCGTGTCTTTTTGTGGCTTGATAGCTCATTTTTTACAGTTACTGAGCGATACTCTACTGTGTGAATGCAACACTGCTTCTTTATCCATTTTCGTATTCGAGGGCATTTTGGATACTCTGAACTTCTGACAATTAGGAATAAAGCAATTATAAACATGTGCAAATTTTTGTATGGATATAGGCTTTCCATTCATTTGGGTGAATACCTGGGAATGGGTTTGCTGGATGGTTTGGTTAGAGTATGCTTTGCTTTATAAGGAACTGTGAAGCTGTCTTCCAACATGTCTGTACCGTTTTGCATTCCCGCCAGCACTGAACGAGAGTTTCTGTTGCTCCACATGCTCACCAGCATTTGATGTTATCAGTGTTTGGATTTTAGCCATTCTGGTGGGTATGTAGTAGGATCTTATTGTTATTTCATTTTCAATTTCGTAATGATGTGAAATTGGGCATCTTTGCATGTTCTTATTTGCCGTTATATCTTCTTTGATGAGGTATCTCTTCAGGTTTTTTGCCCATTTTGAGAATCAGGTTGTTTTTCTTGTTGCTGAGTTTTAAGAGTTCTTTCCATATTTCAGATGCCAGTTTTTTGTTTTTTGTTTTTGTTTTGAGACGGAGTTTCACTCTTGTTGCCCAGGCTAGAGTGCAATGGTGTGATCTTGGCTCACTGCAACCTCTGCCTCCCGGGTTCAAGCGATTCTCCTGCCTCAACCTCCCAAGTAGCTAGGATTACAGGCACCCGCCTCCATGCCCGGCTAATTTTGTATTTTAGTACAGGCTGATCTCAACTCCTGACCTCAAGTGATCCACCCGCCTCGGCCTCCCAAAGTGCTGGGATCGTAGGCATGAGCCACCACGCCCGGCCTGGATGCCAGTTGTTTATCAGATACGTGTTTCGTAAATATGTCCTCCCAGTTTGTGGCTGCTTGTTTTCTTTTCCTAGCAGTGGATGTTTGCTTTTTGACGAGTTTGGACCAGTGATCCTCCAGGATGTCCCACATTCTAGTTTATTTTCTTTGCTTTTTCACAAGTTTTTGTCAAACCCGATTAAAAAAAAAGCATGATCAAACTTTGTGCTGTCCATAGTAGATATATTTTAAATACAAAGACATATGAAGGTTGAGAGTAAAAGAAAGGGAAAAGATATACTATGCCAATACTAGTCATAGAAAACCAGTGTGGCTCTGTTAATCAGTGAAAATAGACTGCAAGATGAGGAGTATTATTGGTGACAAAGAGGGCCATTTCCTCCTGATAAACAGGCCAGTTCATGAGCCCAGCACACACCATCCTGAGTGTGAGTGCGCTTAATATCAGAGTTTCAAAGGACATGCAGCAAAATAAACAGAATTAACAGGAAAAGTATGCAAATCCATAATCATAGTTGGAGATTAGAAGATCTTCTTTTAGTAATTGATAGATTAAACTGATAGTTAAAAATTATAGACAAAATTGATAGTTAAAAAAAATTCTTTTTTGAGATGGAGTCTCGCTTTGATTGCCCAGGCTGGAGTGCAATGGCGTGATCTCGGCTCACTGCAACCTCCACCTCCTGAGCTCAAGCTATTCTCCTGCCTCAGCCTCCCAAGGAGATGGGACTACAGGCGCCCACCACCACGCCTGGCTAACTGTTTTGTATTTTTAGTAGAGATGGGGTTTCACCATGTTGGCTGGGCTGGTCTTGAACTCCTGACCTCAGGTGATCTGCCCGCCTCGGCCTCCTAAAGTGCTGGGATTACAGACGTGAGCCACTATGCCCGGCCCTGTAATTAAAAACTTTCTTACCAAGAAAACTCTAGGCATAGTATATTTTTTCTAGTCCAAAGCAAAAGCCAGTATTAATGTAAAAGACCTAGCAATATTATCAGTCACCCCGACTTAATTAACATCCATACAGCCGTCCACACAACTGTAGAATATACATTCTCAAGCGCATGTGGAATGTTCACCATATGCTGAGCCATAAAGATGTCTCAATAAAGTTTGAAAGATTAAAATCATAGAGTATATTCTCTGTTCTTAAAATTCAAAATTATGGAATATCTGGAGAAGCCCCAGATATTTGGAAATGAAATACCACATGAGTCAAAGACAAAATCATAAAGGAAAATAAAAAATAATTCAAACCTAAAGATAATGGAACTATGACACCTAAATTTATAGGATATAGGTGTAACAGTGCTTATGGAAATGTACAGCTTTAAATTCTTACATAGAAAGGTACATTTTAGAAATATATTTAAAATGAAAATCTGTTTTTTTGAAATGGAGTCTCTCGCTCTGTCACCCAGGCTGGAGTGCAGTGGTGCCATCTCCACTCACTGCAACCTTTGCCTCCTGGATTCAAGCAATTCCCCTGCCTCAGCCTCCCAAGTGGCTGGGATTACAGGCGTCCACCACCGTGCCCAGCTATTTTTGTATTTTTAGTAGAGACGGGGTTTCGCCTTGTTGGCCAGGCTGGTCTGAAACCCCTGACCTCAAGTGATCCTCCCACCTTGGCCTCCCAAAGTGCTGGGATTACAGGTGTGAGTTACTGTGCCCAGCCCAAAATCTAATATTCTACCTTAAGGAAACAGAAAATGCTGAGCAAATTAAACTCAAAGCAGAAGGAAAGAAATAACAAACAGCAGAAATCAATAAAATAGAGTACAGGCAACAGAGACAACATAGCTAAAATGTGTTTTTTTGAAAAGATCAGTAAAAGTTGACGAATCTCTAGGTAGGTAGATCAGTGAAGAAAGAGAGAAAACACTTTATCAACATCAGCACTGAAGGAGAGGATATCCCCACATATCCTACAAGCATGAAAAAGGTAAGAGAATATTATTAATTTTATATACATTTAAATACTTAATTAAATGGACAGATGCCTTAAAATACAACTTACCAAAACTGATCTAAAATGAAATAGAAAATCTGAATAGCCCTATATCAATGGGCTTCTTTCCAAGGCCATGCCAGGCATTTAATTCCTCTGAGGCCAGGGGCTTTTTATTTTGTTTACTGCTACATTCCAAGCTCTTAAGATAGTGTCTGTTACCCTAGCAGGTGTTTGGTAATTGTCAACCACATGGGTGGGTAGATGAATGGATGTTTTTATTTTTATATTTTTTTTTTCAATTTTTTATTTTTCCATAGGTTATTGGGGTACAGGTGGTGTTTGGTTACATGAAGAAGTTCTTTAGTGGTAATTTGTGAGATTTTGCTGCACCCATCACCCAAGAAGTATACACTGCACCCTTGTAGTCTTTTATCCCTCACCCCCCTCCCACCCTTCTCCCCAAGTCCCCAAATTCCATTGTCCCCAAATTCATTCTTATGCCTTTGTGTCCTCATAGCTCAGCTCCCACATAACAGTGAAAATATACGATATTTGGTTTTCCATTCCTGAGTTACTTCACTTAAAATAATAGTCTCCAATCTCATCCAGGTCACTGCAAATGCTGTTAATCCATTACTTTTTATGACTGAGTAGTATTCCATCATGTATGTATACCCCCTTTTCTTTATCCACTCATTGATTGATGGGCATTTGGGTTGGTTCCACGATTTTGCAATTGCGAATTGTGCTGCTATAAACGTGTGTGCAAGTATCTTTTGTGTATGATGACTTATTTTCCTCTGGGTAAATACCCAGTAGTGGGATTGCTGGATCAAATGGTAGTTCTACTTGTAGTTCTTTCAGTAATCTCCACAATGTTTTCCATAGTGGTTGTACTAGTTTACATTCCCACCAGCAGTATAGAAGTGTTCCCTGATCACCACATCCACACCAACATCTACTGTTTTTTGATTTTTTTATTATGGCCATTCTTGCAGGAGTAAGGTGGTATCTATCGCATTGTGGTTTTGATTTGCATTTTCCTGATCATTAGTGATGTTGAGCATTTTTTAATATGTTTGTTGGCCATTCGTATATCTTCTTTTGAGAATTGTCTATTCATGTCCTTAGCCCACTTTTTGATGGGATTTTTGTTTTCTTGCTGATTTGTTTGAGTTCGTTGTAGATTTCTGGATATTAGTCTTTTGTCAGATGTGTAGATTGTTAAGATTTTCTCTCACTCTGTGGGTTGTCTGTTTACTCTGCTGACTGTTCTTTTGCCGTGCAAAAGGCCTTTAGTTAAATTAAGTCCCAGCTATTTATCTTTGTTTTTATTACATTTGCTTTTGGGTTCTTGCTCATGAGATCCTTGCCTAAACCAGTGTCTAGAAGGGTTTTTCCAATGTTATCTTCTAGAATTTTTATAGTTTCAGGTCTTAGATTTAAGTCCTTGATCCATCTTGAGTTGATTTTTGTATAAAGCGAGAGATGAGGATCCAGTTTCATTCTCCTACATGTGGCTTGCCAGTTATCCCAGCACCATTTGTTGAAAAGGGCGTCTTTTCCCCACTTTATTTGTTTGCTTTGTTGAGGATCAGTTGGCTGTAAGTATTTGGGTTTATTTCTGAGTTCTCTGTTCTGTTGCATTGGCCTATGTGCCTGTTTTTATACCAGTGCCATGCTGTTTGGGTGACTATGGCATTATAGTACAGTATGAAATCAGGTAATGTAATTCCTCCAGATTTGTTCTTTTTGCTTAGTCTTGCTTCGGCTATGCAGGCACTTTTTTGGTTCCATATGAGTTTTAGAATTGTTTTTTCTAATTCTGTGAAGAATGATGGTGGTATTTTGATGGGAATTGCATTGAAATGAGTGGATATTTTTACTGAAATGTCATCTGATCACCAGGTGTAACATGCACCCCTCTCCTTGACTCTTTAGTCCTCCTGGTGTGGTCTATTTTTCTCCACAGCTTGCCCCCAGTCTTATGTGTATTGTCTCTATGTCTCCATTAAAATGTGAGTTCCAGGATAACAAGGTTTTTGTTCTATGAACCGCTTTATCATGGGTACCTAAAACCAAGCGTCTCAGAACATAGGAAATGGTCATTCGATGTTTGCTGTGTTCTACAGCTAATGTCATAAAAGCAACAGAATGATCCCTAGAGCCAAGTCTTTCTTGGCTGTATTTTCCCCCACTGTGTTATTCCATTAGTTTATCCTTTCATAGGTTTATTTTTTCATGTCACATGGCATGCCACCAGAGACAGGCGCGTGTTCTTCCAGGTCTAGACAGCCATAAGCTGCATTGTAGAGCATGCAGTCCTGTTGCTGAGTCTTTCAGCCTTCAGATAGGCTCCCTCCATCAAAACGAAGCCTTCAGCATTACAGATGATACACTGTCGGTACACAATGTAAGATTTAAAAACATTTAAACATGCTAGTTTTAACTATACTTTTCTTTTTGTTTAATCACCATTTATTCTGTTGCTGGTTGTTTTCTCAGCCTCAGCAGAAAACCAAGGTTCAGGACTTAAGTAAATCCTAGGCTCAGATTTTCCCCATCCACCGCCCTCCCTTCCATTCCCCTGTCTGTGTTTCAGGCAATTAGGACTGGCCGCTGTATCCATTAAGAATTCACGTAGCAGAACGTTTATCGGGAGAAGGATTAATCCACTACTCGAATACTCCCAATTAGCTTTTAGACCCTGTCTGCCTTTTCTTCTTTGCAAAAGGAGAAAGGTTTTTCCCACTTGATACATTTTTTTTCCTCTGCTTTTTAGAGTTCCATTATGACCAGAAGCTATTTCCACCCTTTGCTGTGCACCTAGGCACAAAGCTACAAGGCTTTTCCCTGTGTGTAAAGCTTGTGCTGCCCTCTCTAGGTAGGATGAGCTTTGCTCCAGGTTACGTGCCTTTCCTTAATTTACTGAACGTAAAGTTGGAGTTTTATGTGGTTTTGCATTTTTGGTTTAGGGTAATTTTTAATTCTCCTGTGGTCTTCCTGCGGCGTTTACAACTTAACCCCTACCCTCTGCCAAAATCATCCTCAAAGGCCATTTTTGTCTTGCACAGTGTTCTACCCTTCTGGACATTAAATAGGGAC
Organism: Hylobates moloch; assembly: GCF_009828535.3. Taxonomy (NCBI): domain Eukaryota; kingdom Metazoa; phylum Chordata; class Mammalia; order Primates; family Hylobatidae; genus Hylobates; species Hylobates moloch. The sequence goes on from NW_026652340.1 coordinate 385,204, forward strand.
ATAAAATGGATCTTATCATGGGGAGCACAGATGGAAAGCAAAGACTGTTTTGTTCTGATTATTGGTTATAAGTCTAGCTTAAAAGAAAGTCGAATTGCATGATGATGTATTGTGATAATGTAGGAAAAATATTGGCCCCTTCAGAGAGAGAGAGAGGAGTTGTGCCAGCCCAGCCATGGTGGGCAGGCGAGGTTGGAGGGGGCCTCCTGGAGAAGGCGGTGCTTGCTCGGGCTGAGTCTTATAGAAGAGAACAAAGTCAACAGTTGTCCCTGAGAGGGGACTGGAGGGGATGATCTCAGAGGAAGTAGATGATATAATAAACCAGCATGGTATTTGTTGGAAACTACAAGCAGTTCTGTGCTGTGGGAGCCTGGAGCCTGAATTGGGTTTAAAAAGAAAGAAGGCCAGAAAGGGTTCCAGGCTAAGGCATAGAGCACCTCGCAGACTCTTAGGGATGTGGGCTTAGATAAATCCCTTTGATGCCGTGTGAAGGCTGGCTCTGGGGAGAAAAGACTGGCTAGAGAAACTCCAGGTAGAAGGCTGTCGTATACAAGAGGCCAGTGACGGCACCCTGAGTCAGGCTGGTGGGGTGACCCTCAGGACCTTCCTAGGACAGGTGGAAGTTGAGTTAGAGGGAGCAGGTGAGACCTGGACTTGTGACCAGGCACCAGAAGTGAGAAGAAGGAGCCTGCAGGCATTTGTTCCCAGGTTGTGAGTAGGCCTAGGGTCCATGAGTGTGGGGTCGTGAGAAGTAGGGGCAGATGTGCTGCTGGCGGTTCCCAAAATACAGTTTCTAGAGCCAAAGAAGGCCAAGAGAGAGTGAAATCTGGGGAGCAGAAGAGGATCCTGGCAGGTGATGGGGAGGAGAATTGGGAGAAAATGGCATGGGGGAAGCCGGGAAGGGCACCTGTCAGCCCAGGGGAATAGAGATGGAATTGATATCCTTTATTCCAAGGAGTCTGGCCCTTTAGCAAGAAGTGCGCTTTGTATTCCAAGTGAAACTTGGAATACAAATAAGCAGCTCCCCATTTCTGAGAAGATGCTGAGTACATCTTCTGCCAGAGAACTCAGAATGTGAATCAGAATTCTAAGCCCTATTAAAGTGTCATCCTCTCAGCGCTCGTTCCTGTAAAGCCCCTTAAGGGCACAGGCTTCCTTTAAACTCCCAGCCAGGAACTGTGGTCTCATCTGGATTTGCTGCCGCAGCTTTCCCTGGACTAAAAATGGACTTGCAGTGCCACCATTCTCAGAGGAGGGCAAAGGACAGGGGTCAGCAGATTCGTCCTCCTCCTGAAGTGGGTTCTTGAATACATATCAACCAGAAGCAGGGGGTCGTGGCCCCGAAAGGTCAGGTATGGGGGGAAGCAGTACTTGTGAACCGACAACTCTAGAGTATACATCACCAGTAAACCCCAGTCCCGTAAAATCTGTAAGGCTGCAAGCTTATTGTCATTGGTGGTGGTGTTTTTGATACTTCCTCTGCCCTTCTTTTATTACAGTTAAATAATTATTCCACCAGCAATTCTAAATAAATATTATTTAACTAATAGAATTTATTGGTTTTTTGTTTTTTTAATTGGGCTTGTCATTATCAAATAGATGCCTCTTATGTTGGTATACAGTTAATTATCGCTTCTGTTGAAAGATGGATCATGGGCCGGGCACGGTGGCTCATGTCTGTAATCCCAACACTTTGGGAGGCCGAGGCAGGCAGATCACCTGAGATCAGGAGTTCGAGACCAGCATGGTGAAACCCTGTCTGTACTAAAAATACCAAAAAAAAAAAAAAAATTAGCCATGCGTAGTGGCGGGCACCTGTAATCCCAGCTACTCAGGAGGATGAGACAGGAGAATCGCTTGAACTGGGACGTGGAGGTTGCAGTGAGCCGAGATCGCGCCATTGCACTCCAGCCTGCACAACAAGAGTGAAACTCTGTCTCAAAAAAAAAGATGGATCATAAAGCTTTTGAAATACACTATTATCAGAAAAATAGGTGATTTTTAAAAAGTGATATTTATGTCAGACCACAATTATCATTTGTTAAAATTGTTACTTTATTCATCTTGAGAATCTAGCAGTGTCCAGGAAAAAAGTTTATGATAAACTTGACCTTTCTTTTCTGAGAAATTCTAGCATTTTGTGTTTGCTTACAGTAGTAGAGGGCCATTAACAAAAACTCCATTTCTTTGGGAGAAGTGCTGGAAATGTTCGGAGTATTTCTTCATAAGATCTTAAACTTCAACAAACAAATGATTTCCTTGATGCCAAGAGATACAAAATCTGAGAGTGCAGCTGAACTGACTTCACGGGTGCCCTGCATTTAAAACCATGGTCATAGCGCCGCGGTGCTCATGCTTGAGGGCACCCAGCATCACCTGCAGGCTCACGGAACCACAGACTGCCAGGCCCTCCCCGAGCCTCTGCTTCTGTGGCGGTAGGTGGGGCCTGACGATTTGGCTTTCTTGGGTGTCCCACAAAATTGCTGCTGCGGCCGCTTCTGCTGCTGTCCGAGTTGTCTGCCTTTGAGAACCCCTGGTATGGACAGTGTGGTGCGAGAGGCAGGCAGGATATTCATCTTATGGTTTGGGGTCACTCTGCTTCTTATGCATCGGGAGAGACACTTCTCCGACCCCTTGTTTTGCATCTCTAATTTTAGCCGTCTAGGGCGGAAACAGTCCCTGGTAAACACCAAGGCCTCGTGGGAGGCACCTAGGAGGTGAGGAGGGGCTACATCTGCCGGGTCTCCAAGCAGGAGTGAGAACCAGCTAGACGAGGGGAGGCCTGGGAGTGCAAGGGGGCTCTGGTGACAGGAAGTAGTCCCCTCTGACCCGGTGACACTGTGGGGAGCAGGGGATGTGGTTCCAGTGCCCCGTCATCCTGGGGTCAGTAGGATGAAAGATGTCGCAGCAGCACAGGCAGCACTGTGGAAACTGTTCTCAGGACTGTGAGTCACTGAGGCTCCTAGACTCGGCGGAAGTGCAAGCGGGAAAAAGGATGGCAAGTTGAGTAATGTCAGGGGTAAGCAAGGAGGTGTGAGAATCACTCATTTCCTCGGCAGGGCCCGCACGCACCTGGTGCAGGAGCAGCAGAAGCCACGCTGGCTCTTCCTGCTGCGTGTGCATCTGGCCCTGGAAAGAGGCGCACCCAGCAGCAGGCTCTCTTGGCTCACCGGGGGCCGTCAGGGCGCTGCAGTTTGTAGGGAAAGAGGCGCACCCAGCAGCAGGCTCTCCTGGCTCCCCCGGGGCCGTCAGGGCGCTGCAGTTTGCAGGAGCATCCTTTGGGCTCTTAATCTTAGTCGGTGGGGCTGGGCAGCTGGGTGTCTCCAGTCCGTCATGCTGGAACGTGCTGGAAGCTTCCTCAGGGTACCCAGGCTTATTTTGGTAGTCATACACGTGAAATGCACTTTGGGGGAAAAGGGTGAAATATTTTGGTTAATCCACTGAAAAAATGAATGCTGGGGAACACAGCCAGCTTTTCTCTGTTATTTATTTATAGGGTTAAGATAGCCAGAAGGACATTTCTGCTAGAAAGTTATTGCCAGCTGAAAAAGAACAAGTCTTCATTATTATCCAATTTGGATATTTCAGGTTTTTATGAAGCTAAGGGCAAAGGTCAGCTGCTTCCTATTCCTTGTGGATTGTGCTGCTGATGGGAACTTCCTTTGACTTCACAAACAGAAGGGATTGGAAGTGCATTCTTCGTTATTACATATCTAAGATGAGGAGGCTTTTAACACGATTTTCTTTTAGTTAATTTTAAAATATTTTATTATAAAATTCATTTTTTTTTCAAATGGTGCAGATAAGTATAAAATAATAAAAGTTCTTCCTTTCCTTCCCTCCAAGCCTCTGTGTGGCACGTTCTTGGCATGTTGCAAAGTGCTGTCATCATCATCACCATCATTGAGTTTGGAAGAGGAAATGATGAGTTTTATTTTTCGCTTCTCAAATTTTTGAATTTGGGGTGTCACAGGCAATCAAGTGAGAATAACCAACTCTCTGTAGAGGTGGTAGTTGCAGCTGAAGATTTTGGGGATTTCAATGTTTAGGCAATATTTAAAACCAGGGAATTATATTTGATTGCCTGGGAGAAGATGTGGAATAAGAAGAATAGAACAGGCCCCTGACGATCAGTTTTTAAGGGGAGGGTTGAAGGGAGGGGTCCCAAGAGGGGAAGTTTTGGAAGAAGGAGCTGAGGCAGCCGGAGACGTGGGGAGGGAGTGCGTGTTTGAGGGCAGACAGCACATAGACGTCAAGTGGGGCAGGAATGGAAGAGACCATGGGATGCAGCACGTGAAGAGTTGACTGTGTTCAGTAATTTCTGGAGAGCAGTTAGGACAAAATTAGATTTGCATTTAGAAAACAATTTGAAATAATTTTAAATGTACACAAGAGTTGCAGAGGCAGCACAGAGAGCTCCTGTGTGTCCTTCACCCAGCTACCCAATGTCAACCTCTTACATAACCTCAGCACAGCGATCAAATCTAGGAAACGTATGTTACAGCACTGCCAACCACACACAGCCTCCTTGGTGCCAGCAGCCTTGCCGCTGTAATCCTCTGTGTGTCTTGTGGTCCAGCCCAGACCCCCATCCACATTGGCTGCCTTGTCCTCTGGTCCTCCCAGGCTGGGATGTTTCCTCAGCTGTTCCTTGTCTTTCGTGACCATGACACTGTAAGATGCTGCTCAGGTGTTTTGGGGGATGTCCCTCACTTTGGGTTTGTCTGATGTGTTCTCATGATGAGATTGAGGATCAAAGTTTTGGGAAGAATAATGCAGATGGGTTATTATCAGTACATCAGGTTTGGGGGTGTGTGGTGTCTGTGATTCTTATTACTGCAGATACCAACCTTGATCACTCGGCTGAAGTGGTGCCTTGTGTGTTTCTCCAACGTGAAGTTGTTATTTTCTTCTTTGTAATTCATAAGCATTTGAAGGAGATACTTTGAGAGTATGCAGATATCCTCTTTCTCCTTAAACTTCCATGCCCTAATTCTAACATTCATATGTAATTACTACCTGGTGTTCTGATGGTGGTGCTGTACCTCCCTATTTCCTTCCACGTTTAGTAATTGGTATTCTTCTGTATGAAAGAATTGTTGCTTCTCTCGTTGTTTATTTGCTTGGTTGTTTGCTTATATCCATATGGAGCCACTAAATTTATTTTACTTTTTGGGTTATAATCCATTATTATTATCATTATTTATTTTGTTACTGAAATTGTTTCAACTTTGACCACTGACACACCTCCTAGTATTTCCTCTACCACAGCCCTGGATCAACCATTTCTCCAAGGATCTTTGGCTTTTCTGAGAGTGGTATTTAGAAACCAAGATATGGCCTCTTTGTGTCCTCGTTACTACTCGAGCGTTAGTGTTACTAGGCCTAGGCCCTCTCCGTGGACGTAGCTAAGTGTTGCATTTGTGTGTAGTAAGCTATAAACACATGCATATTGATTTGCGCATCTGCGTACAGGTATGGAAACTAGATTTTAATGACTAAACAGGAGGTAAGGGACTAGGGACTGGAATAGACTAATCTTTCCAGAAGTTTGGTGATACTACTGAATAACATTGTTTTTTCTAGCTTTCTCTATAATACAATAAATAAATAGAGAGCATGTGATTAGAGGAGGCTGTCTCTTGGGGGGACCTTGAAGAAAGAACAAGGCTAAGGAGGGATGTTGAGTTTCTGCAAGAGGTAACTTACGTTTGTAGATAGGAGAAGGGGGTTGCTGAAGAAAGTATAAATCTGTGGAGTAAAGGATGAGAAATGCGAAGGTATGAGAAGATTCATTCAGGACAGAGATACAGTGTTCGACTTGGCAAGCCCAAGCACACTTCTGTGAGACGTGGGAGGGAAGGAGAGGTGAATACAAATGTGGTGGAGCTTTGAAGCTGGACATGAGAGCTGGTTCCCCTTGGAGCCTGTCTCCTGTTAAGTGAGAAGCCAGGCCATGTCCTGAGAGGTGGGGGCCATGAGTGCCAGGATGGAAGAGTCAGGAGAGAGGAGACATGGCAACACACCCCTTCCTCATGTTTACTTCCTGGCATAGTTGGCATTTTTCTTTATGTTGAGGAAAATGCTGCTATGATCTGATTACTAAGTGCTAAATACCCCAGTTTGTATAAAGTAGGATGGTGTATTTGCAGGGCTAATGAAATGACCAAATCAGGTTTGGGTAAGGCCACCTGGAGATCCATGTCTTTCAGCTGATGGCAGTCTTCCTGTGTATCCCAGCTATCCACAGAGATGCTTGCGAGTTCTCCCATCCCAACAGCGGCCAGGCCAAAAATTTCCAGGCTCATCACATCTACCTGCTCAGCCTGTGGTGGGTTGGGGTTGGGACACCCCACCTGCCCTTCCAGAGGGTGACTGTCTGCACCTGCCCAGTGTGCCCCTCCGTTCCCTCCTCTGTGCAGTGTCAGAGCTGCTGTGCCCGGATCTGAGGAGGGGCGGTGGGAGGGGAAGCCGCCCACACGACACTTGCGCTTGCCTTTTCAGCTGGAGCACGGCGTGGCGGCACCGTGTCGTTCTGTCCACCTCACCCACCGGGATGCAAACTTCCTGAGGCCAGGGCTTCTTCCTGCCACGCCTTGCCACCACGCCCCTTGCCTCCCCTGGGACATGCCGTTCTCTTCTTTGTACTCGTCTGTTTGGTGTGTGAGGGGTTTTGCATTTTGTCTTCTGCTCTGTAATTTAAAGGGATAAAACGCTCACATTTAACTTAAGCCAAAACCCAGTTTCAGTCTTTCCACCAGAAATCCCTGAGATGTGGAATTGTGGGAAGCTCCTTGGAGGCTAGTGGGCTCCTGGGCTGCCCCTCTGTGGGAAGACGGCTTGTAGGCTTCAGTGGGCTGGGCTCTCCCGGCCATGGCTGCCTTGGTGGCTAACTCAGGCTGCGGCGACAGACTGGTGAGGCAGGCGGACTCTTCTCCTGATGTTTAATATAACCTGACAGATAAAGTGGATTGTAATGAATAAATTATCTAAACCCCATTTCTGTTTCTTTGTTTGAAATGAAAACATGGCCTTGAATATGTTTCTTGGAGAGAAAGAAGAGACGCTTTGATTAGGAATTCTCTGTACTTTTAGTTTTGGGTCAAGAAGAAACGAAAACCATTGGCCACAAGCTCTTGAGTGTGCCAGGCAGCCTTCAGTGTATACAGGGGGCTTTCAATTCTCGGGTGGTGTGGGTTGCTGCAGCCGCGATGACAGAGGAATATTCCACAGGACAACGAGGAGTGACTCTACTGTGGACGTTGTTTTTGTCCCTGCAGCCGGGGCTGTGAGGCTGCAGGCTGCCCTTTGCTGGTTTGCAGGGGCCATAATTCTGGCCTGGAGCTTGACAAATGACCCAGGACCTCTGAGATGGGAAATGAGGTCTGCATCCCATGTTCTAATCAGGATTTGCTATCAAAGGTCATTTTCCACAGTGTGGCTTAATAGAGTTGGTTTTCTATTCCCTGAGGGATACAGACTTCCAAATTGTTGCAGTCTCACTAACTGTAATGTATACAGCTCATGTTGGAAAGGAAATTTCCTCTCCTCCAAGGCAGCAATTCTCAACCAGGGAAACTTTTCCCCTCAGGGGACACTGGGACATTTGGCAATGTCCAGCAACCTGGAGATTGTCACATCTAGGTGTGGGGTTGGCTGGGTGGTGCTGCGTAAGATTGTGTGGTGCACAGAACAGCCCCACAAGGAGCGGCCCGGCCCCAAATGGCCCTGGTGCTGAGAGGGACAGACGCTGCTCACAGAGAAGCGACTACAGAGGCCTGCATCCAAGCAGGCTTCCCAGAGCAGGCGGGGCCGGGAAAGCTGTTCCATGGCGCAGCATCCCAGTGGCTGTTATGGGGTGAAAGCCCCTCTTAGAACTAAAAGTCCTGAAGCAGAGACCAACTGGGGCCATCCACGGCCCTGTGCCGTGCTGCCTCCTGGACGCACACTAGAAGGTGGAGATGGTCCAGCCCCAGCAGGACTGGGCCTCGAGGACCCTGCCTGTAACCTGGTGCTCGCCGCCCACAGATCATGGGATGTGGAGGGAGAGACAGCCAGTGCTGTCCTAGTGCAGCAGCACCTCGTGGTTACGACAGATCATCTTTCTGAACTTTGCACCTCAGACATTTAAAATGGAGATTTTGATTTTGATTTTGGCAAATGTGGAAAATAGATTTCAGCTCAAAAAGCAAGACCTGAGAACATGGTGTGTTAAAATATCTTTCATTTCATGCCACTTTGCAGCCCTGGGACCCTCGGGCTTGTACCTAGAAGGTAGTAAAGATGACAGCAGCCCCCATTTCACTGATGGTGGCGCAGAGGATGTTGTGAGGTGGCTGTAGGGTCAGGTGGCTGTAGAGTCAGGGCTGGGCAAGTTGTATTCAGATGCTGTTCGCTAAGTCCAGAACATTATAGGAGGTAAATAAATAGCACACAGTGTTCTGGGGGTAGAAAGATGCACCCATTTCCCAGGCTGCTGCCAAAATCCTTTCTCCTGTCAGCGTGGGGGGTGACCCTGCCCAATTAAAGGGTGTCTTTTGGCCCTTCTTTCCCTTGGCAGCAGCATGGAAGTGGGTAGGGGAGGAGAGGAGCATGCTTCCCCCCACCCCTGGGGACTTGTGAGCGCAGCCTGCAAGCTCTGGCTCCAGGAGGAAGCGTGCTCAAGTGCACCTCTGACCACGTCACGCTCCGAGAACGTGGACACTGCACCTCTGACCACGTCACGCTTCAAGGACGTGAACACTGCCCCTCTGACCACATCACGCTCCAAGAACGTGGACGCTGCACCTCTGATCATGTCACACTCCAAGAACGTGGACATTGCACTTCTGATCACGTCACGCTCCGAGAACATGGACGCTGCACTTCTGACCACGTCGTGCTCCAAGAACGTGGACGCTGCATGTCGCGCTGGCCAGAATATGGCTGCAGGACAGACTTCACTGGAAAGGAAACTGGGCAATGTGCTCAGCAACTGCTTTAGAAGAGAGAGAAAATCAGATATTAGCCTAGCAGTCGCTACCACACTGGCATTTAGATAATTTTCAGCTTTTTTTTTTTTTTTTTTTTTAACCAGTCAAAACATCTCATGTACAAATGCAAGTATTTCTATAGGATGGGTATCTAGAAGTAGTCAGAAGGAATGTGCCTTTAAAATTTTTATAAGTACTTCCCAATTGTCTTCCATCCAAGCTTCATTAATTTACATTCCCACCATTGATGAATGAGTGCTTTGCATCCTCCCACAATGGGGCATTATTCACATTTTATCCTGCTTTCCAGTTTGCTGGATAAAAACAGAATGGATGAATGAATGGATGGATGGATGAATGGATTAATGGATCCATAGGTAGATAGATTCTCATTGTAATTTGCATTTCTAGTAAAGAGCATGAAACTCAGAATCATTGTTGATTCATTTTTCTTCTGTGAATTGCCTGTTTGTATGTTTTGCCTGTTTGTTTTCGTTTTGTCCCTTGTTGATCTGCAGCAGAAGTTTATATAGACACATCTAAAAAATTCTCCGTCATGTACTGTGTACCTCCTTTCTTCTAAAATTGCTAGTCATTGATATGTGTCTTTATTAGAATTACGGATTTTTTTATCTTACTGTATCAGTCAGTCTTAAGATTTATTAGGTTTTGTGACTTGCTTAATTAAGCCTTTCATATGCCAAAATAAATGCAAATTTTTTTGTGCGTTTACATTTAGGTTTTCAGTCCACTCTGATGTGTGTGTGTGTGTGTGTGTGTGTGTGTGTGTGTGTGTGTATAATCTCAGATAGCAATACCAAATGGCTGGTTAGCGTTTCCAGCATCACTTACTGAATTGTTAATTCCTTCTTTGCAGATTTAAAATGCTGTCCTCATTAGAGTTACGTATGTGGGTCTATTTCTGGGCTCTCTCTTTTCTGTTGATTTGTTTGTCTCCCTCACTAATACCATCCTGTAATTACCATAGATTTATAATATCTTTAATATCTGGCAGTGTGAGTCCCTATTCATTATTCTTTATTAATTTTTTTTTACGCTTGTGCTTTTTTTTTTTTTTTCTGTACTATATAATCATCTGTTAAATTCCTTGAATGGAAAAAACCCAGAAGTTATTTTGATTAGGCTTGCACTGACTTTCTGGATTCATTAGGCAAGAATTGACATCTCTAGAATCCTTCACTGGGTTTATTTACAGAGAGCATTTCCAGGTGTTCTCTTATAGAGCAGTGATTATAAACAGTCCACCAAACGCGGACAGTTTTAACAACATGTTTGGCAGAGCAGAGGTAGAGTGGGGTCCTGCCCATGATGTACATGTCTCCACACACCCCACACACACCTGCACTGTTGGTATACTGCATCATCACGTCTGAGATATAACTTACGTCTGAGATGTAGCTTATGTCTGAAATGTAACTTTTGTCTGCTTCTTTGCTGTGCATGGACAAAGCTTCTGCAGGCTGCCTACACGCCATACTTCCCCAGGTTTTGCTTGATCTGGCCTTCTGTCCCTTTCCTCTTGAGTTATAAACAATCCTGTAGGCAGTACCAGCGGCAGGATATGTGGCTTAGCTGCTAAGAAACAAACTCACTTTTACTGTGTTTGATTTTTGCCGATTTCTGGGAATTTGATTTCTGCCACAGCTTCACTACTTACACTCTGGATGTCCAAGGAAAGGTAAATAATGAATGTGTTCTGTGGAGAAGAATTCCCTAAAAATGTTAGCTTTGCGTGCGGATTGTGTTTCTCAAGTGAGATGAGAACATTCTTCTCTGCATTTACCAGAATCACTAGTGTCTGTTCAGGTGCGGAACAGTACAGTGTGTTCGGAAAAATGTTTCACTTAGTAGATTAGTGTTAGTAGGTTATTGTTCTGTGATTGAAATGAATTTATACAGCCAAACTCACTTATACCCCTTAAGTATGATCTTTCAAAAGTCATCTCATTGACAAAGTTCTTATGGGCCTCTCTGAAATTAAGGGACAGTGGCATGCAAATTGGAGGACCCAGCCAACTCTTAGAGCTCCCCTCCCTTGTAAATGAGGTGTGTGTTGTTATATAAACACAGAGATGTGACAGAGTAAAAGGACAAATGGAGACATGGAGTGAAGAGCACATGTGTGAGACAGCTGTGGGTCCATGGAGGGAGGCCCCGTGGTGGGAACTGAGGCAGCTGTGGGTCCATGGAGGGAGGCCCCGTGGTGGGAACTGAGGCAGCTGTGGGTCCATGGAGGGAGGCCCCGCAGTGGGAACTGAGGCAGCTGTGGGGTACATGAGGGAGGCCCCGCGGTGGGAACTGAGGCAGCTGTGGGGTACATGAGGGAGGCCCCACGGTGGGAACTGAGACAGCTGTGGGGTACATGAGGGAGGCCCCGCGGTGGGAACTGAGACAGCTGTGGGTCCACGGAGGGAGGCCCCGCGGTGGGAACTGAGACAGCTGCGGGTACATGGAGGGAGGCCCCGCGGTGGGAACTGAGACAGCTGTGGGTCCATGGAGGGAGGCCCCAAGGTGGGAACTGAGGCAGCCATGGGGTACATGAGGGAAGCCCCACAGTGGGAACTGAGACAGCTGTGGTTCCATGGAGGGAGGCCCTGTAGTGGGAACTGAGCTGTGGGGTCCATGGAGAGAGGCCCCGCGGTGGAAACTGAGACAAGTTTAAGGAGTTGACCAGCAGCTGAACCCAGCAGCAGCTGCGGAGGAGCCTGGGGCCAGGGGTGATGACTTCGGCAGCCACCTTGTGCGTGCACTACTGGAGTAAAGCAGCATCTGAGGAGAGGTGGAGAAGTTCAGTTTGATGGTTTTTGTTTTTGTTTTTTGAGACTGAGTCTCGCTCTGTCGCCCAGGCTGGAGTGCAGTGGCACAATCTTGGCTCACTGTAACCTTCGCCTCCCAGGTTCAAGTGATTCTCCTACCTCAGCCTCCCAAGTAGCTGGGTTTACATGTGCCCTTCACCACGTCTGGCTAATTTTGTATTTTTAATAGAGACTGGTTTTCACCATGTTGGCCAGGCTGGTCTTGAACTCCTGACCTCAGGTGATCTGCCCGCCTCAGCCCCCCAAAGTGCTGGGATTACAGGTGTGAGCCACGGTGCCTGGCCAGTTTGCTGTTTTTTATAGTTTTGTATAAAGGCTAGCTCAGCGTCTCTCCAGCAACCAGGCTCAATGTGTGTGCCTTTTGTAATGTGCAGTACTCACCAGCAGCCCATATTCCTGAGATGCACATGTAACGAGCACACTTTGTATGTTTTCTAGAACTACACGCAGTACATCCCTCTGTCCATATATGACCTGCAGACGTGGATGGGCAGCCCGTCGATCTTCGTCTACGACTGCTCCAACGCTGGCTTGATTGTCAAGTCCTTCAAGCAGTTCGCACTACAGCGGGAGCAGGAGCTGGAGGTGAGCGCTCTGGTGCTTGGAGAGCGGTGCTGGGTTTGGTTTTGTTTTCCCTGGGGGTGGGGTTTGGGTGGGGAGGTTGGGAGGTGTTGGACATCCTCTGAATGGAGCAGGGCTCAGAATGCCAAGGGTAGGATGGCACATTCAGTGCTGTTGACCTAGGGAGGCACTCAGCATACTTTATTTTTCAAGCATAATCTTGTTCTGTTGCCCAGGCTGGAGTGCTGTGGTGCCATCTCCAGTCACTGCAACGTCTGTCACCTGAGCCCAAGCAGTCTTCCCTTCTCAGCCTCCCGAGTAGCTGAGACTACAGGTGCATGCCATGCCACCATGCCTAGCTAATTTTTGGAGTTTTTGTAGAGGTAGGGTTTTGCCTGTTTCTCAGGCTGGTCTCAAACTTCTGGGCTCAAGCAATGTGTGTGCCTCAGCCTACAAAATTCTGGGATTACAGCTTGAGCCACTGTGCCCGGCCCAGTACAAACTTACAGGCTTATTTTTACATCTCATTTTACTCAATGTCATTTTTAATCCAAACATTACTTGATAACACTAATAGGGTCAATTTGTGCCCCAACAGTCTCTGCCTCCAAGATAAATGTGAAAATAAAGCAGACACATTTATTTTAGGAGAAATGGACCCACAGCTTCAGTTCCATGGTCTTCAGTTCCACCAGTGCCTTTGTTACTGCCCCAGTTTCTTTTTCTGTTGTGTTAAAAAAAAAAAAAAAAAAATCCCTGAAAACCACTAAGCTAAAATGATAGAAACCAAATAAAAACAGCTGCTATTGGTAGCTCCCACTTCAAAAAGCGGAAAGCTTGTGCACCGTTCTGATAATGAAGAGACGTTTTGCTTGGTTGTTTTAATTAATATTTGATGTTTGAATTAAACAGTGAATTCTGAGGACAAATTGAAGAGGCAGTTTCAATTAAGAGGCCTCCATCTTGTGGCCTGCACAAGAGTGTCAGAATGAAATATTCTGCAGCCTCCCGGGGGTCATGAGTTCTTACTGGTTGCAGTATAGGAAATTCCCAATTTAGGAGCAAAAATGATCTTGAGTATGTTTCCTCAAGCCTTTTTGAGTATGTTCAATTTTAATGTATTATGTTTTCACATTTCATCAGAGAAAAATGCTGAAGCAATCAGTAACAAAATTTGAAATTCTGTTTGGTAGATTTTCACATTAACATGTGTACAGTTGAATATTTTATAATTATTAATTCTTTATGTGGAACACCACAAAAGAGTGACTGATAAGTATAATGTGCTTTATCCATGAAAAAGGGTCCACATGCAGCAAGTTTTTTTGTTTTGTTTTCTATGATAAGGGAAAGAAAGATCAAGGTTTGTATCATCACATTTTTCCCTTACTTTTAGGCATTTCATCTTGGTTTACCCAGGGGATAGGTTATCTAATGAGCATTAAGAAACTCAAAGCATTGAGAGGTGATTTATTTTTCCTTGCATCAACTAATAAATATTGCAAAAAAAAAAGGTGATTTTTTTACATTTATAATATGTAAATAAAAATGCCAAAGAATCCTGCCTGAGTGCTACACCAGATTTATGGGCTGGAGAGTGGTTAAGGGAAAGACCAATACATCAGCCTTGGTTAATTAAAACATGTTAAATAGAGACCCGCTCCCCTTTCTGCAGAAGACCAGCACCTACAGCTCATGCACAATATCAAATGTTTGCATTCCAGCGCTTTGAGCATGTGCTCCGGCGGTGCTATGTGTGCTCTCTGCGTGTTGCCAGGGATTAATCAGCCTAAGACATTGTTCATTTCATCAAGTGTAACAGAAAAGATTCCCATGCATCTTTTTTAGGAAAAAAAAATGTTTAACTGACTCATTCCACATGAAAGGGATCAGATGAAAAATATGTTAACTGAGTTGGCAAATAGATGGCAAGGCAATGCAATACCGTATGTCTTTAATTAGCTCTGATTTTTATCTTTGTTCTTTTCTTTAATTACAATGTAGATCAGTCTTGTGTGTTTCTTTTTTTTTTTTTGGTTTTTTTTTGGTTTTTTTTTTTATTATACTTTAGGTTTTAGGGTACATGTGCACAATGTGCAGGTTTGTTACATATGTATCCATGTGCCATGTTGATTTCCTGCACCCATTAGCTCGTCATTTAGCATTAGGTATATCTCCTAATGCTGTCCCCGCCCCCCCCACCCCCCACCCCACAACAGTACCCGGAATGTGATGTTCCCCTTCCTGTGTCCATGAGTTCTCATTGTTCAATTTCCACCTATGAGTGAGAACATGCGGTGTTTGGTTTTTTGTCCTTGCGATAGTTTACTGAGAATGATGTTTTCCAGTTTCATCCATGTCCCTACAAAGGACACGAACTCATCATTTTTTATGGCTGCATAGTATTCCATGGTGTATATGTGCCACATTTTCTTAATCCAGTCTATTGTTGTTGGACATTTGGGTTGGTTCCAAGTCTTTGCTATTGTGAATAGTGCCGCAATAAACATACGTGTGCATGTGTCTTTATAGCAGCATGATTTATAGTCCTTTGGGTATATACCCAGTAATGGGATGGCTGGGTCAAATGGTATTTCTAGTTCGAGATCCCTGAGGAATCGCCACACTGACTTCCACAATGGTTGAACTAGTTTACAGTCCCACCAACAGTGTAAAAGTGTTCCTATTTCTCCACATCCTCTCCAGCACCTGTTGTTTCCTGATTTTTTAATGATGGCCATTCTAACTGGTGTGAGATGGTATCTCACTGTGGTTTTGATTTGCATTTCTCTGATGGCCATTGATGATGAGCATTTCTTCATGTGTTTTCTGGCTGCATAAATGTCTTCTTTTGAGAAGTGTCTGTTCATGTCCTTTGCCCACTTTTTGATGGGGTTGTTTGTTTTTTTCTTGTAAATTTGTTTGAGTTCATTGTAGATTCTGGATATTAGCCCTTTGTCAGATGAGTAGGTTGCAAAAATTTTCTCCCATTCTGTAGGTTGCCTGTTCACTCTGATGATAGTTTCTTTTGCTGTGCAGAAGCTCTTTAGTTTAATGAGATCCCATTTGTC